>NW_011889227.1:292969-300216 GCF_000151845.1 Pteropus vampyrus | reverse complement strand
GGCACTAGGATGGCATCTGGTCCCAGTGGCATTATGGCTGCAGAGGGAGTGCTGAGTTTCAGGGCCGTGCTGTGGCGTCCTGTCCTGAAGGACTGGAAAGAGGAGAGGTGGCAGGCTAGTTTTTACAGCCCCTGTGGCTGCAGCCACCTCTCTTCGCCGCCTCACGAGGCAGTTGGGTTTGTCATGTGTGTTTCAGTGGGGAGCTCTACCGCCATCTCTGGCTTCCCAGGGGAAGTGCAGTTGCGCCTCCGGTGAGTCGATGGGCCTTTGAAATCAAGGGTATTTCTTCATCTCCTCACAGTGGGAAAATGTCTGTTTTCCTTCTTCCCCCTTGAAAAATCTCCAGACTGCTATTAAGTCTGGAAGTTAGTAGTACTTTATTCTTAGTAACCTAGAGTAACCTGTTTGGTAGTGACCTAGTAGCAAATTAAGAGGAACTTGATTCATTTTGAACCTTGCCTAATTCGGGGGTTTTGTGGGTTTGCCCTGGGTGTAGGTAACATGAGATTTCCCCCAGATGCTTTACTAAGATAGATGACTTCTGTTGGAAAGGATGGTGCCGCAGGCCCTGGAAAAATGGGGCTGACATATGGAGAGAGACAAGTGGGGGGAGTGAAAAATCAAGTTGGCTAAATCTAGAACTTTCTCCGAAGTTGAAGGATGGAAAAATCACCAAGGACCAAATTTGCTATTATTATAAACTGGTATGAGTGAAAAATATTTTGACTTTTTAAAGGGCTAGGTCAAGAAATTCAGGGCTGAGGAAGGAGGCCCAGGCATAAAAGTCCTGGAAAGTACCCAGAACATGATCGTTACGCGACTAGAGGAAGGAAATTTGCAGTTGCGTTTCAATTAACTGGAGGCCAATTTACTGAAATTTTTCATTCTTTTAAGAGAAAGTAAAAATAAGAAAACGCAAGATTATTTCAAGAATAATTTAAGAATAAGAACCATTCCCTGTTATGCCTTGGAAGCAAATTTTGTCCATTTTGTTTTAAAAAAAAATTTTAATAGGTAATCTGCAAACTGGTTTAAAAATTCAAACGTTACCAAAGAATGTGCTATAAAATAAATCATTCTTCCACCTCTGACCACGCAGTACCCCTTCCTGGAGGCAGGCGCTGTTTCTATGTTCTTACATGTTTTCCAGAGAGATGCTATGCATGTATTAGTATATATGGGTATATTCATTCCTTCAACAAATATTGAGAACCACTCTGTGCCAGGCACTGGGCAAGGGCCCAAGGATGTGTAGCTTCCCCTCCCTCCCTCATACTTACAATAGACCACTTTTTTTGCACTAAAAACAATACTAAAACTTAGCGATTGTTTTATGTTGGTATTTGTTGACTGCCTTATTCTCTTAAATAGCTACATAGTGCTATGTTTTAATTTAATATCATTTTGATCTTTTCAGGACAGTTTAAATACTAGAACTTCTGCTTTCTTAAGTTAATCACTATAATAAAAGATCCCGTCTATTGAGTGCCTACTGTTGCCAGATACTGTATTGATCACACTCATCTCAGTAAGTTGGGACAGCCAGCCTAGGGGCCCACAGAGGGCGAGTAGCTAAAGTTAAAGTGTGACTATGTGGAAGTTAAAGTGTGACTATGTGGTAACTCCCGTCTGATCTCAGAGTCTCTTCTTCCAACTCAGTTCTAACACAGTGTGATGGTTATTTCAGATATTCACTCAGATATGCACTTGGATTTTGGCTATAGATTACATTCACCTGTCTCTATTTTTGTGCTAAGCAGTTCTCTACAACAGGACCCATTGTTTGTGAGGTATGTTAAGCAGCCTAAGAATATGACCTCTGGTAGGACTTCCAAGTGGCTGTGGGCTTTAGGTAGGTAATAAAGGTGACATAGCTACCCTCAAATCTCGTCAGATGCTCCACTGGGTTAGAAACTTACTCAGAAACATGCGTTCTGTCCCAGGGCCGAGTGATGTTCATATGGCTTGAGAGCAGGGTCACGTAAAGAAAGCTAAGGGTCCCTCAGGTGTGTCTGGCCTTTTCAGGGACCACGTTTGACCGAGAGCTGTCTTTGCCCTTTGACCGTGTATGGATTGTGAATAAGGATGCTTAGGATTCTGTAGGCTGTGTGGACAATATTTGGGCAGGAAATTAATGCCTGTCATGGTTGTGGCGTTTTACTACTTTCCCCTGCCCTTTGACCCAGAAGGCCCAACTTTAACTAAAGGATCTCATCAGATTGTGCGTAAAGATTGACATACAGGTACACAAATAGTAGAGAAACAGTATCTCCAGCAGTAGACAGTTGGTTAAATTAAATTATGCTCTGTTGTTAAGATGAAATTTTGTGTGTGATTAAAAATCATGTTTTTAACGTTCAATTGACGGAAAATGCTCATACGCTAAGTGGAAAAGGAACATTACAGAGCAACATATTCATTTGATCCCAGTTTTGATAAAAAGGAAAAAAGTAGGAAAAAGGACCTTAGGAAAATGACAGGAAAAAAAATATACCACAGTGTTCAAAGTGGTGGTTATGTTTGAATGATAGAATTTGGGTAACTAATGATCTTTTTTATTATGGGCGTCTTTTAGATCCACGTGACACGACTTTTTGGAACATGGATTCTAAAATCCAAAAATCAAACAAATTAATACGTGTTAGAATTTAGCCAGCCTGCTTTAGTTGCTTCAGTAAAACTGATAAAACCTAGTTGGGTTTTTAAAAACATGCCCAGGTAGTTCACCTAAGTATCTTGTTACTTGCGGTGTATAGATTGACCTTGACTATGGCCAAAGCAGCACTGTGCCACCGAGGGACTGTGCTGTGTTTCTCATTTTCTTTAGCGCGTAAACCAGTTAGTGTCTGGTTCTTCAGTTTGAAGTTTTTCTTTGTTGTGATTTTGCATGTGTTTTCAGATCTCCTTTATATTCTGTGTGTTGCCATCATTTCATGAATCAGGTCTTTTTTTTTTTTTCCCAGTTATTCCTAGGTGTAAGTTAATTCTTGATTAGCCATATATCGAGAAATTGAAATGACTATTTTCATAGCTGGTCAACGATCTATTAAAGAAGCTGTGTGGGGTTAGGGACGCACACTCAGCCAGGGCAGGAGGGCACGTGTTAGACTCCGCACCGTGTCCCGCCTGCCGTGGGCTGCTGCCCTGTGTTGAATGTAAAACGAACTTGTTATTTTCGTTTTATTTGGTATTTTGCTTATGAGAGTATCTCATGTCTCCTAAATTTAATTATGGCATGCATGTTTATTATGTATCTGTTCTGCTAGATGATGAAGTTTGTAGTTTCAAACTTTATTGACAGTTCCTGGGGTTTTACTTGGGACGATATTCCTTACAAATTACACTGTAAATTGGGCTCTTGGATTTTTGCTATCATTTCTCTGGCATAGCTTCCCGACATAGCTTCTTGTTCCTGTTTGTATTGTTTGGCTCACTGGTAACTGGCTTTTTTTCCAGGTGGTTTCTCACAGTTTAGGTCATCCATGTCGGTGACCTTCATTTATTTTGATTGTCGCTAAAATAATCGATGGTTTACTTCCTCCCGCTAAAGCCTCTTGGGCAACAGATAACACAAGAGATGAAGGATTTGCAGGCCGTGGGCCTGTTTCTGGCCAAGCTTGGCGGCGTCCTCTCGGAGTACCGGCGAACCCTGAATGGCATTACACAACGTAGAACAGTGGTTCATCTGTTTGCTCTCCTGCTGACTGAGCTTTCAAGAGTATGTGACAGGAAGGAGAACTAGGGCTTTTTAACTAATGCCCGTCCTGTTGCTTGGGAGCCAGAAGCCCTTGTTGGCTGTGACTGGACATGGCAGGGCCACTCCGATAAGCAAACACACAGGCGCTCTAGTCGAGAAGAAAGGTCAAGGCTCCTTGGATCCCGTCTCCACACCTGCCATCTGCTTCGCAGCTCGCATTGGGACAACCGGGACCCTGGGATTCCGTGTCTTTCCGTTCCTCCTGAACTGGGGAGACAGCGGGGAGAACAGGCCCTTACACTGTGGGGGTTCCCACGTATTTGTGATCGCTTTCTCTTTAAGCTGTTGAAAAACTTCTTAAGTATGACTTTGGTGTACATTTGGGAAGCATTTTTCCATGGAAACACATTCAGGTTTTTTAATTAAGAAAAAAATCCTTATATAGGAAAGTCATTTTCTTTTTTTTAAATAGCTTTATTGAGACATAGTTCACCTACCACAATTTACTCTCTCACAGTGTATGATTCAGTGGTTTTTAGTATACCCACAGGGGTGGGCAACCATCGCCACTGCCTGAGAACATTTTCATCATCCCAAAAGGAAACCTTGGCCCCGTTAGCCTCCTAACTGCCCTCGCCCTAGGCACTCACTCACCTGATTTCTGTCTCTGTACACTCCTTGTTCTGGGCATTTCCTATGAATGGAATCGTATGATATGTGGTCCTTTGTGACTGGCTTCTTTCGCTTAGCGTAATGTTTTTAAGGATCATCTGTGTGATGGCATGTGTCAATTTATCATTCATTTTTCCTTAATTCTGGGAAAATATACACAACATAAAACTTACATTTTAACCATTCGTAAGTATACAGTTCAGTGGCATTAAGTATACTCATGTTTCGCCACCATCAACACCATCAAGAATATTCCCATCTTCCCAAACTGAACCTCTGTGCCCATTAAACACTAACTCATTCCCCCGTCCTTTGAAATCCACGTGCTCGATCAGAGTCTGGTTTTGGTTTTCTATGTGTGTTTCCTGGAACGTGGTATATCCTTTGATGTGTTGCCTGCCGACACATTGATTTTAGCCACATTTAAGACTCGTTTTCAGGCACATGAACTTCAGAAGTCTAAGACAGCAAATGTGTGTTGTTTTAAGCCATAAGTTCGTCGTGTTACAGCAGCCATAGGAAACAAAGATGTTTGTCGTTTGCAAGTTTGTACTAGTCCTGACGTAAGGCTCTCGTGCTCCAGTGTGTGGTGCCCACAGCACCTGCTACATGTCGAGCGTGGCACGTGGTGCTCTCCTGCGGTCTCTGTGTCCCATGGCGTCTAAGTGAAAAGCGAGGACCGTGGAGCCATACGCCTGCATGTGAATCCTGGCCCAGACACTTTCTTCCTTGCCAAGCGCCTCAGTTTGGAGGCAATGCCAGCATCCACCTGTGGGTCTGTGGGAGGGCGAGGGGAGTTAGTCCTTGTCTAACACTGAGTACAGGGGCTTCGTGGCTCTGAGCACTGACGGTGACCGATGAAGTCCGGCCCTTTATGGAGGAGTGCATTTGAGGGTCAGAGAAGTTTCACAATGTGCCGAAGATTACACAGCTACTGCGTGGCAGGACTGGGATTGGAATCCCTGGCTCCCTGGCTCTGAGGCCTGTGGCCTTTCTCTTAGCACGATGCCTTCCCCAGGAAGATGGGACCGCCCCTCAGGGGGCTCAGAGTCTAATTAGGGCGCCAAGACTAACCCGCCAGGCCCGTTAGAGAATATAGACATCGCCGGGAGGAGTCTGGACAAGGGAGACTCAGTGCGACAGGATTGCTGCTGGTTATTGTCATTTTCGGATAATCTTTATTGAGCATTCACGAGTGTGGATCTGAGACCGTTGGGCCTTGAGAACTGAAGTTGGACGTTACTTTGGCCTTCAGAGAGAGTCAGGGAGACGGCAAAAGCGTCTCGTGGAGGTCGGACTCTGAGCAGTAGGTAGTGCTTAGGTAGAGGAGAAGTTTGCAGGTTGAGAGAACACAGCTAAGTGTAGCTGTGTCAGCACTAGGTGTAGCTGCTTACAACAGAAAACTCCAGAGTTACAGCTGCTCAGATAACACAGAAGTGCATTTCCTCTGCGTCAGTGGTCCAGAAGTCACCAGGCCAGGTCAGGCCAGTATGGCAGCTCTGTGGGCCTGATGGGGCGCAGGCTTTCAGCTGACCTCTGCGGTGCCTTACTCCTAAGGGTGCGGCCCTTACTCCTATGATCTAAGACGCTTCTAAAGCTCTGGCCATGTGTGCCAGTCAGGACCCTGGCGAGAGAAGGCACAGCGCTAGGTACTTCTATATTGGGGATTGGAGGGACAGGGGTTGGGGAACACAGAAGTGATTAAAATGACAACTGCAGGAAGCAGCCCCATGCCTGGGGCCGGGGCACAAAGGGAAGCCGTCGGGTGATCGGAACCTAGACACTCCGAGGAGGGCCCTGCAGGACTGGGACCCAACCTCTGTGGAAAGGGCATTGCTTGGCTGTTGCTGACATCTGAGAACTTGAGGGGTGTCCCCGTGGGTGCCCTGAGGCTGGCTCTGGGCTCGCCAGGAGAAGTGGAGACTGTAGCAGCTGCCCCGCTGGGCTGACACGTTGCTACGGCAGCATGAAGAGGAGCAGCGAGCCCATCTGCCCCCACCTGTGCCTTCCCGACCCCTCCAGTGCCCACCGGCAGGACCCACCCGAGTCAGGAGCAGCCGGGCAGAGAGAGACGTAACCAGGGAACCCTGGCACCGCAACAGAAAACAACTGTGGGTTTGGAGCTCGGAGACAATAGCTTAGCAAACGACACCATTGCCTCGGCAGGATGGAGGACAGAGAAGAGGGGTGACGTGCACGAGCGTGTCTTAAGTCGATTTCCCAGAAGTCACACAAACACAGCCTTTTCCATTTTATTCGCCGGCGCTTGCTCACGTGGGCGAAGGCAGCTGGTGAGCGTCGTCTCGATGCCGGCGCTTCACCCCTTGAATAAACCTGGCAGGAGACCGCCTGGCTGCCTGGGAAGCGAGGCTGTCAGAGCTGGTGGCTGACGTTAACACAGCGACACTAACAACCTCCAGATAAAAACCGCCCCCTCTTATCTTTCCTCCCCACAAATTAAACTTTCTCCTGCTTTGTATTTTTTGTCAGTGCCTGTCAGTGAATATTTACGGTCCCTGTATAATTTGACACGTGATGTAAATTAACTTTGTATTTTAGCCTCGCTTTGGGAGCGTAGCTTGACTAGACTGGACTGTTCTTGGATGGAACACGGCAAGAGGCTCGTGGCTCCTGTGACTGGGGCATGTCATTCTAGAAAGCCGTGGTCCGATTTGCTGGTAACTTTTCTCCAAAAGTTGAGCATATACTGCCATGTGCTATTAATGCATCTGAAAAGCAGATATGGACCCAAGACTGGCTGAAGCGTGTAGGCACAGGCACTTTCCGGGATTTTGCACCCTACCTTACATTTTTTATGTCTGCTTTCCTCATCAGAGCAGAAGTTTCTCGAGGGCAGGGACCAGAGCATACCTCAGTT
>NW_011889227.1:290515-292459 GCF_000151845.1 Pteropus vampyrus | reverse complement strand
TGAGATTTTTCAGCCCAGACTTAGGTTGTAAAATTCTAATGTGGAGAAGGTATTGTTTTTATAGTGTAATCAAAAAGGTTTTACAGGATAGGCCCAGTGGACAAAGTATGATTTCAGAGAAACTGAATTAATTCAATTTCTTCCCTTTGATTTTGTCATCTTTCTAAATTTTCATATTCAGTAATTAATTGAATCTAATTTTCGATTCAAGTACGTTATTCGTTGGATTGTCTTAACCAATTATAGGGTATCACAACTGTCTGGATTTTTTTTATTTATAACATAAATTTACCATTTTACTGACCACACATACAAATGTTTGGTGGTATATTCCTATGGTAGAATTTTGGTATTTACTTAAAGCTTTAGAAGGGCCCATTTTTATCTTCATGAAATGGAGAATAGTTTTCTGATTTAATTTTTTTAAACACTAGTCTCAGCTCAATCTAAAAAGCGCATGTCCATGTTTATGATCATTCGATTATGTTTAGAAATATTGAAAGTTAAAATCAGCACTGTAGATGTTAATTCATTTAAAAAGTTGTCATACTGTGACTGAACTTTTTCACTGGATAACTTTCCCTTGACCCTGTCAGGCTGTGAAAGTGGCTAGGATCTGAGAGAGCTGGGAACAGTTAGCATGTTGAAGTCGTGTGCCTTTGCTGAGAAATTCTGAGGCCATCTGCAACTAGGTACATAACAGCTGACGTACAGCCGATCTTGACCCTTACTGATAGTACACAAGCTTAAAAGTTCTTGTGTTTACTATGCAGTGTGGTTTCTTTATTTAATCAAGTTGCAGTTTCAAAGCACAGTTTTCGAAATACCCAATTAATGTCCTTTTGGCACTTTTAACGAAATCTGTCTTTAGCCATTTATTCTTTGAGTACTTTTACATTCTATAACAAGTCCCATTTCTGCTCATTTGTTTTGTGTGCTTTCATTTAAGTAATCCTTTTAAAATACTTTAATAACCAGCTGTGGGAATTGCATGTGATAGAAGACTCTTGTTTAAAGCTGGTTTATGAGGCTTTCAATTTCTATTTATAACTTAGAAGCGTTTGAAATGCGCACTGTGCGCTCCTTCGGGTGCTAGACCACACTAGGCTGCAGGCCCTGTGCCAGTTTAGAGCAGCAGTACAGTCACAGAGGTGACAGAAATGCTCTAGATCTCTGCTGTCCAGGATGCCGGTCACTAGCCACGTGTGGCTATTGAGGGCCTAAGCTGTAGCAAGTGTAGCCAAGGAATTAAATTTTAAATTTTACTTACTTTTAATTAATTTAAGTGAAGTAGTCACATGTAGCTGGTAGCAACTGCATTGGACAGCCCAGCTCTAGACTGTGCTGTGTTCCCGGATCAGTAACTTAGTAAGAGCCAGTGACAACACACATCCTGTGACTTAGCAGTTACTTTCTCCCTAATAAAGATTCACTCTCAGTAGTTAATATTTTGTCCTTTTAGAAATTTTTAGCAGTCTAGGATTACTGCCTTAAAGTACTTAGGCGCAATAGAAATGTCTGCAGATAGAATTTATTTTAACAGAATTCTGTGTCCCTGTTCGTTTTTAAGGGGAGAAAAAAAAACTGTTGGGTAACTTAGAAAAATAAATAGCAGAATAATCGAAGCCACTTAAAATGGAATTAACTCTTATCAGAGTAATCGAACAGAGTCTGTTTTACATATAATCTAATTCGTAGGGGGACCCTCTGCATTTAGCTTCCTGATTATATTTTTATTGAGCGAGTTCAGTTTCCATTCCTGAAGGGACATCCCCTGCTGACAGCAGGAAACCGAGCCTGAAGGCGTGTTGGGTGGGAAGGGAAGTAGCTTACAGGACTGTCATAAGCAAATGTCGACAGTCTCACAGTTGACTTACTAGACAATAAACTCAATTTTGTTGGAAAAAAACTGGTCCTTTGCTTCATAGGTGGGAATCTCTATTT
>NW_011889227.1:269283-290465 GCF_000151845.1 Pteropus vampyrus | reverse complement strand
TCCGGGATTTTGCACCCTACCTTACATTTTTTATGTCTGCTTTCCTCATCAGAGCAGAAGTTTCTCGAGGGCAGGGACCAGAGCATACCTCAGTTTTGTGTTACCCTAGCTTCCTAGAGTGCTTTGCTTGTGTATTGTTCCTCAAGTTTCATCGACTAGATAGGATTTAGGGACTTAGGTCACTACAGGTGAGTGACGTCCCGATTGTACAGAATTTTGTATTCCTCCATTTAACGCCAATCCCTACCTTAACTCCCCTTCCTCTGTATTCAGTCATTTCCAACCCATGCAGGTGATTTGTCTCCAAGGCTGTTACTTCCTGTTTGAAAGACCCCCTGGAATTTGTTTCTCGTCTTTGGTAGTCAAAATGGAAGGTTTGAGGCGTTGAGGTCTCCCATTTCCTCTGAAGGCTCCAAGAACCGGTTAACATTGCAGGTTTTTTGAAAAGGCTGTCAGTCAAAATCAACTGAGAAATTTTTACTAACGTGGTCGTGGAAGGAGTAGGTCTCGGGACTGCACTTCAGGTGGGACGTCCTGGAGGAGGTATTTAAGTGTTGCCCCAAGGCTCTAACCTGGTGGTTATGGGATTGTGGGGTAGCGGACATTTGGAACCATAGGAGAAGGTGGGGTTGAAGGACCGCATCTGGGACTCCCCCATTCCAGTGCTGGAGAGAGCTCTCCTCGGCCCCCTTGTCACTCCTTAGAGGCCAGTGCCGTGTGCAATTAGGAAAAAAATTTCCCATGCAATTAGGAAAAAAATCAGCTCCCCCAGTGCTAATCCAGAAGACTAGATTGGGGCTTTGCCAGTTTTTAATGTGACTCAGGAAAGTGATCTGAAAACCGTGGAGTTAGTCGTTTGCGTCGCAAGCATCTCGAGAGAGCGAACACTTAGGAAGAACAGTTCTCGCAGGATCCTGACTCCTCATCCCCCTGCGGCTGTCCCAGAGGAGTGACTGAGCTTGCTTGCAAAATACAGATGCTTGTGTTCTCTTATTTCCCACAGAGGTGGCCTCAGTAACATGCTGTTCCAGTGCTCTTTACCCGACACTCTGGCCACCATTGGTGACGAGCCTCGGAAAGTGCTCCTGCGGCTGTATGGCGCCATTTTAAAGATGGTGAGTTCCTCGGCTGCTTGGGGACGGGAGGGACCTGTTACCAGTACTTTAGTGATGTTATTAAAGCTACTTAAAAATATTGTTTTTATTTTAATTGGGCTGCACAACTTGGCTTTTTGTTTCTAAACGAATTTGTGTTTTTATCCATTATTAATGAGGAAACTAGTATAAACATTCGCAGCCGTATATCCAGAGAAAGTGTCCTGTGGGTTAAATCTTTAATAGTGCTTGATGATGCTTCAGTTTTCCATAATATTGAGATTTTTCAGCCCAGACTTAGGTTGTAAAATTCTAATGTGGAGAAGGTATTGTTTTTATAGTGTAATCAAAAAGGTTTTACAGGATAGGCCCAGTGGACAAAGTATGATTTCAGAGAAACTGAATTAATTCAATTTCTTCCCTTTGATTTTGTCATCTTTCTAAATTTTCATATTCAGTAATTAATTGAATCTAATTTTCGATTCAAGTACGTTATTCGTTGGATTGTCTTAACCAATTATAGGGTATCACAACTGTCTGGATTTTTTTTATTTATAACATAAATTTACCATTTTACTGACCACACATACAAATGTTTGGTGGTATATTCCTATGGTAGAATTTTGGTATTTACTTAAAACTTTAGAAGGGCCCATTTTTATCTTCATGAAATGGAGAATAGTTTTCTGATTTAATTTTTTTAAACACTAGTCTCAGCTCAATCTAAAAAGCGCATGTCCATGTTTATGATCATTCGATTATGTTTAGAAATATTGAAAGTTAAAATCAGCACTGTAGATGTTAATTCATTTAAAAAGTTGTCATACTGTGACTGAACTTTTTCACTGGATAACTTTCCCTTGACCCTGTCAGGCTGTGAAAGTGGCTAGGATCTGAGAGAGCTGGGAACAGTTAGCATGTTGAAGTCGTGTGCCTTTGCTGAGAAATTCTGAGGCCATCTGCAACTAGGTACATAACAGCTGACGTACAGCTGATCTTGACCCTTACTGATAGTACACAAGCTTAAAAGTTCTTGTGTTTACTATGCAGTGTGGTTTCTTTATTTAATCAAGTTGCAGTTTCAAAGCACAGTTTTCGAAATACCCAATTAATGTCCTTTTGGCACTTTTAACGAAATCTGTCTTTAGCCATTTATTCTTTGAGTACTTTTACATTCTATAACAAGTCCCATTTCTGCTCATTTGTTTTGTGTGCTTTCATTTAAGTAATCCTTTTAAAATACTTTAATAACCAGCTGTGGGAATTGCATGTGATAGAAGACTGTTGTTTAAAGCTGGTTTATGAGGCTTTCAATTTCTATTTATAACTTAGAAGCGTTTGAAACGCGCACTGTGCGCTCCTTCGGGTGCTAGACCACACTAGGCTGCAGGCCCTGTGCCAGTTTAGAGCAGCAGTACAGTCACAGAGGTGACAGAAATGCTCTAGATCTCTGCTGTCCAGGATGCCGGTCACTAGCCACGTGTGGCTATTGAGGGCCTAAGCTGTAGCAAGTGTAGCCAAGGAATTAAATTTTAAATTTTACTTACTTTTAATTAATTTAAGTGAAGTAGTCACATGTAGCTGGTAGCAACTGCATTGGACAGCCCAGCTCTAGACTGTGCTGTGTTCCCGGATCAGTAACTTAGTAAGAGCCAGTGACAACACACATCCTGTGACTTAGCAGTTACTTTCTCCCTAATAAAGATTCACTCTCAGTAGTTAATATTTTGTCCTTTTAGAAATTTTTAGCAGTCTAGGATTACTGCCTTAAAGTACTTAGGCGCAATAGAAATGTCTGCAGATAGAATTTATTTTAACAGAATTCTGTGTCCCTGTTCGTTTTTAAGGGGAGAAAAAAAAACTGTTGGGTAACTTAGAAAAATAAATAGCAGAATAATCGAAGCCACTTAAAATGGAATTAACTCTTATCAGAGTAATCGAACAGAGTCTGTTTTACATATAATCTAATTCGTAGGGGGACCCTCTGCATTTAGCTTCCTGATTATATTTTTATTGAGCGAGTTCAGTTTCCATTCCTGAAGGGACATCCCCTGCTGACAGCAGGAAACCGAGCCTGAAGGCGTGTTGGGTGGGAAGGGAAGTAGCTTACAGGACTGTCATAAGCAAATGTCGACAGTCTCACAGTTGACTTACTAGACAATAAACTCAATTTTGTTGGAAAAAAACTGGTCCTTTGCTTCATAGGTGGGAATCTCTATTTCCAGTATAATTTACTTGGTTGAGTTTAGTTCAAGTACACTCTTTTTTTTTTTTTTTTAACTTAAGTTCTAACTTAGTAAAACTGTGACACCTACAGCCTCAAATTTAAATATTTTTGGTCCCCAGGTTCTTCAGAGTTTATCAGCGGCACTTGTTGCCAGTTAGAATTTTAGACATTAATGACCATTATAGACTGTTGGTCATTGTGAATACTTTTGAGGACGTGAAGAGAGAAAAATTCAGGGACTCTAAAAAACGATCGCAATCAGAGAGAAGGAACGGAGAGGCAGACTAAGGGGCCAGCGAGACGCGAGCCGGGCAGCGGCTGCCACGTGCTGGAGAAGTCGAGTTTTCACAGCGCGTGCCAGGGGTTTACTATACATTCTTTTTCAAATATTTTCAACTCAGTTAAAGTTTTTCTGATATTTATTTTTTTGTAGGGCGTGAGTGCAGTCATATTGCTAGCTTATCGACCCCAATTCTGGCCTATAGTGGAAGGAGGGATATTTATAGTCCACAGTGACGCTTTGGTTCCCATAACAACAAAAATGTTTCCAGGATCGATAGTAGCAACTTGTCAGGATTCGCATTAGGAGATGTGGCTGAGCAGATATGGAGCCCAAATAATAAATCACGATACTTTCGTAAATGGATGAATTAAAGGCAGAGTTAAATGTAGTACAACTGAAATGTTATGGGTTTTTTGTTTTTTTTTTTTTACTTAACCTTAGATGAAAGCACACAGACGTCTCTATGCATGTATGTGCACTTATACAAATAACTGTATCCCTTAAATTGGGCACATACATGCAGTTGTAGCATCTTTAAGATGGCTTAAAATTAAGCTTCCTTGAAAATGTTAATTGATGACTGCACATAATAGACTTATGTATCTTCTCACAATATTTTGCTGTTTTGCTTAATTATATGATAAACCAGTTCAATTTAGTATATCCCTTCTTTTCCTCCTACTTGTTATAAGTTTTTGAATTTTTACCTCTGTGAAATTTAAATACTAAGTAAAAATATTTCTTCGATTTACATTTACAGTCATTTACAAGTGACTCGACTTAAAATAATTAGCTGTTTCTCAGCGTTCTTATTTCCTTCATCTTGGTGTTGCGAGGTGTCTGACTTCCTTTATTTCCATAGTGGCAATGAATGACTTCTCTTTGGTGCAGTTCACGAAGGGTTAGTAGCAGAAAGCCAAGGTCCAACCTCCCAGCTGGACTAAGGCTCACAGTTTCTGTCCCACAAACAGCCCTTATTTCTATATAAGAGGAGCCAAAAGCAGACTTCCTAACTGTATCCTGGAGGTCTCGTTTAGGATTTGTGCTAATTTTAGGGGGCTAATGCAAAGTCCTCTGTGGGACAAGGGAAGAATGGGTTCTTTCGAGAATGTAAACAAGACACGACATACAGCTTCAAAAAACAGCTATATAATATTATTTGTAGGAAATTATTAAACTAAAAATACTGGTCTGATCTCCAAACAGTGTCCATTTCGGAGAATAGCTTTCATTTTAATGACTATTCGGTTATTTTCATTTGCTGAGTAGATGATGAAAACCAAATTAGGCTATAAAAACCGCCCCTATCTGAAGTAGGATGGTTCGGGAGGAGTCGTGAGACGGGGCAGTCCTTTAGCTTTTGCCATTGTGTTGAGATGTCATTGCTAGAAGAGAGCTTGACACGATAAAATTAGCTGTAAATGTAACCTGATTTTTTTCCTTTCTGATACTGGGAAGGAACATGAGCTCTGCAACGTCCAGTAGCAGCCTTTTCACAGAAGCAAGTTTGGCTGATTACAAATAACCAGTTTGCTTATTTATCATGAATTGTGGAAGACACAAATGTCAGTACGTATTGTTCATTCAATGTAACCTGTGCCAGTTGGCGGAGTCTCAGAGGATTGCTTTGTCCCTTCCTCTGTCGGAACAGTGACTCTGTGTCGAGCCAGTCCCTTCTGTGCATGAATGGAGAGATTTGGCCTCACCGTTTTGAACGGTCTCACAGGCATGGATGTTTATAATACACATCAAAGATCTCTCCAGTGTTGTCTGGGAAAATGTTTTTGTTTTGTTTTCTGAGTAATAGAAGGCTAATATTAGTGCTTGTTTGAGTACTAACCATAATAAAATGAAAGGCACCAAGGCACAACGCAGATATGTGTTAGTGATTTAAAAGATTAAAATTTGGGACATGGTATTTTTTTTAATGCAGATAACAAAATTTTGTCTTCCCTCTTTTC
This sequence comes from Pteropus vampyrus, assembly GCF_000151845.1. Classification (NCBI taxonomy): domain Eukaryota; kingdom Metazoa; phylum Chordata; class Mammalia; order Chiroptera; family Pteropodidae; genus Pteropus; species Pteropus vampyrus. Next base: position 284,900 of record NW_011889227.1, on the reverse strand, counting down.
TCTTAATCCCCGTTTAATTAAAAATTAAACTATAATAAAATATGGAACAGCCCACAGATAGTTAATATTGAACTATTGGCTACTGAAAAATTACCTGCTTACAAGCATTTTTCTCTGGAGCTAAGGTCACCCTGTGCAGACGGTGCGACCGATGTCCCTCCACAGAGAGCCCTGCCTCGTCCCAAGAGACTGAGAGCGCATGTCCCTGGTAACCGAATCCTGTGGAGTCCATCTTTTTTCCTCACTGTATTAGGGTCATCACGAGTTTAAGTCGTTTTTGTTGACTCTGCTTTGAAAAATCTCCCTTGTACTTAGAATACGGTGTAGTTATATCTGTTTCTTAGTCAAAACCTCCCTCTCAGAAGTGAAACGTTTTTCTAGAATTGCGTGTGACATTTGGCCTCCCCTAGCGTTTCTTCAGTTAGTACTCACCGAAGACAATGGCCGAATTACTGTCCGCAGTCCTGCCTTCCATACCTGCTTCGGTGCCTTCTTTTGATAACTAAATAAACCAGAGATTGCCGTTGTCTGATTTTGACATATTCATAGTGTCTTTGTCTCGCTGGTCTTAAATGTTTGAGATTCATAGCATGAAGCCAATACAGATTTCTCGCACTCGGAACGATGCTGTGACCGCAGCCCACCCCTCTTGGGAAGGAATGTCTGTGTTGGGTGGCGTGAAGGGCGTTTGGGGGTAATGTACCACTTTAGCTGTATGTGCATGTGTTCTCTGCTGCAGGCTTGTCCATGCGATCGTGCCTGGAGCACTCTGGTTTCCAGGTGACAGACACGATTCACGGTATAGTATGAGTCCTCTGAAGTCGGAGCATTCTCTACAGCTTTAATTTCTTTCTTTTAGTTCTTGGTTTCAAGAAATGTTTTTTATAAAGACAGTCGTAATGCTTCTGTTAAGTAGCACCAGCTACAGTTCATGCCGTGCTCAGAGAGGTGCGGCGCGATTAAGATGTCAGAATGTTATGTATTTAATATAGCACTTTACGTTTTGGGTTTTTTGTTTTTTGTTTTTTTGTTTTTCTTTTTGGTCAAGGCAAATCAGATCCCTTTTTCTGTTTCCTCAGTAGAAAATGACAAACATTTATTAATTTGGGAAATGTATGGGCCTCAACTTGAGAATCCCTTTGAAGTATTAACCTTTTTCTTCCTTCAAACCACTTTCAGCATTAAGGAAACTCTCTCTCTGTTGATATTTTGGTCAGAGCTGGAAACAAAATTCCTTCCTTCCTTCTCGGTTAGTACCCTTTCTCACGTCTTTGCCGGGTCCCTGACGCCTGTATGAGGTTCGCCGGCACCGATCCCGTGCGGATGCATCGCAGGCTGGAGAAGCCACGGCACTCTTCCTGGGGCTGTGTCACTTCAGATTCAGCCCTTGGGGTGTTCATGCCTCGGGAGCCTCGCCCCCCGGATCAGACCTAAACTTCCAGATGGTCAGGAGGAGCCTTGCTTCCCAGGGCTTCCACCCCCACGCCCTCCTGCCGGCCGGTCAGTGGGGGTGCTGGTCTCCTGCTGATGTGCATCAAGGCACCCAGTTTGCAGAGTTCAGAAGCATCAAATAATCACCTAAACTATATTTTAAATCATTGCATTGCGTTCTGTAAAATAATTTCAGAAAATGCTATAAGCACAAAAGAATAATTACAGAATGTTTTTAAAGAAACCTGGAAGAAGGATGGTTAGGGTCCGTGATGACGTAGAGAAGAAAACGTACTGCAGAACTGCAATCGAAAGAGCCACGTGACCGCTGTCGTTCTGTGGAGCCAGGATTCCCACGCTTTCCCCGCCCCGCTCCCGGGAGAGAGGGGGCGTAGTCCCGTCATTGACAGGGCTGCCCGCAGCGCCATCCCCGTGCTGAGAATTTTTTCTCTCCTAGAGAGTTGAGTGTGGTCAGAAACGGAGATGGATCTTAGAAGTCCTCACAGCCGCAGGCTGCACAGTAAAGAAGCCCTTGTCACTCCAGGACCAAATGAGTGTCTCAGGTACTGAGCGTTCAGTGGAGTGGGACACGCTTGTTATTTATTCTCAGGCAAATGCTAAGTCTGGAAGTGAGTGGCGCAGGACTCAACTCACGAGGATAATCCCAGATAACTGGAGAGAGGGATTTTCTTGGACCATCTTAGGTCACCTAGAAGTTGTCTAGCTAATATTTGGATTATTCTTTCTTAATCACTCATTTCTGGCGTCAAAAGCATTTTTAAAAAGCCACAACCAACTCCTCTCTGATACAGCTGTAACCTTTAATAGAGACAATTCATTTAGTTCTCTTTTTGATGGGGAAGAAGCTGGTGGGAAGAAGAGACTGTCTTCCATGTTTCTATAAAACACTCTTATTTGTATCATTTTATTTCTGTAGCCACCATTGTGCTTAACATAATGGCTACTTATTAACTGTAGTTGATAATGATTTGATTTCTTAAATAGCATGATGACATGTCATTCATTGTAACTGATTCATCACTTTTCCCAACCTGTCCCATGAGCAGCTCACATAGTATTGAATCTTTAAAGATGCTTTGAAGATAAATTTGCGGGTATTACAATGACATTTGCATCGCTGTATGCCACTTGGACTAATTTATTGACATACGCACAGCCACACATACATACACAGACTCTAGGGAAAACCAAGGTGCTGCTCTCTCTCATCTCACAAATGCTGTGGCTGTATCAGAGTAGTTTGGTCATAAGACTAGGTCCCTCATCGTTAGAGGAAACTTTTGGCCAATGATGAGAGCTTAGTCTGTCCAGTGGCTTCAACACACTGAAAGAAAGAAATCGGTTAGATTGTGTAACGTCAGAGAACTTAAAGCAGACCGTTTTTGTATTCTGAAATTAGATACAACGATTCAATCAAGTGATATTTCCTCATCTTTACCCATAAAGTTTTCTTACTACCCGTGGATTTTCATCATCTTTTCAAATCACAAAATAGAACATTTCGAAAACTATTGTCCTGTAATGCGAACATTTACTTTTTTCACGGTCTTTAAAGTACAAAAGCCTTTAAGTGCGATTTTGTCAGAAGAGCAACATTTGAACCCTTGCATTAAATACAGTTACTATAAAAGTAACATACTTTTAAACACGTTTTAATGTACAAAAGTGTGTAAAGTAAACGGGAATCCTCAATTTTCTCATCTTATTTCCTAGATAATAGAATTTAGGCTTTTAAGAATTTAGGTTTTAAATTTAAAAGTTCTTGGCCAATCAGAATCCGTTTCAGCTTTTAAAATCTATAACCTTAAAACAAAATATAAACCATACATGCCCATTTATTATTGCTACCACTTTAGTTCGTTTTATTTCCTACATCACGGTCTAATGAATACATGGATTATAATGAATACTTGTAGAGTCTCTTGAAAACCAAGCCCAAAATAGTTCGAAGAATGAGGAAGATGGAAGGGAGCCAGTGGCGGTCCATTTTTAATTATAGTTGGGTATCGTCTTTTTGTGTTTTCTTTCGTACATCTGTCTACCATGCCGAATTCACTCATTTAAAGGATACAGTTCAGTGGTTTTTAGTATATTCATTGGAGTTGGGTGTCTTCTTAAGCACATTTGATGCATTCTGATCTTCTTAGGTCTTTAAATTTCAGTGTTTATTTTAAACACTTTAGTATTAGGAACTTCAGATACATACCGAAGTGGACCCCAGCGTAATGAACCCCAAGTGCCCCATGTCTGTCTTTGACCCTCGATCAGTCTCCTTTCGTCTTCACCCCCATTCATTCTCTGGGGTTATTCCGAAGCAAATTCCAGACGTATTATTTCTTCCATGAATATTTCGATCTGAATCTATATAAGATGGTTTTTTAAAGAAATGACCACAATAATGTTCACATTAAAAAAATCTTAATAATTATTTAACATTAAATAACCAGTGTTCAAAGGTCTAATAAATGTAAAATTTTTTTTAGTTTTATAACTTATGAAAACCGATTTTTATTAACGTGCGAGTTGGCCAAAAATTGTCATGTTAGATATTTGTACAATATATTTTAATATCTGCTTCAGATAAATTTGTAACTCTGAAGTAAAATCCCACATATTCCGAGATATATTTTACTTTCTTTCTTTCTGGACAAAAACGTTCTCTGACCTCTTTTTGACGTTGTTAGTCTCTTCTTGGCTCACCTTTTCATGAATATCTTCTTGGTTTGAAACTTCCTGGTCTTACTCTTCTTATTTGCAGGATTGAGGGAACCCGAACATTCTGTACTGAGGAAACAGAACAGGGGGTCGTCTGTGGCAGAAGTCCACTTGCCTTTGTGATGGTGCTCTTATGGTATAATTAATGCATTCATTTGGGGGTGACACGACAGGATGGGGAAATGAGTAACAATTTATTTTCTCTTAATGCTGCTAATGTGTTAAAAAGGAATGGCCTTGGGAACTAAACCAGTTCTAACGTTGGACGGAGCGACTTGCCTTTGAGAGCACCATTAGACGAGGAAAAGGGACTTCTGTTGGCTCAATAACCTGTTTAACTGTATCTTCCTAAGAAGATACAGTTTGAGTAATAACAGCATAGGCATAACCATAGTCATCTAGAATTTCCTACAGGTCAAATCCCGTTACAACAAGTTTCAGTAGGTTATCCAGATTTCTTATTTGTCAGCTTGCTCTACAAAGTATCGATATATAATGTATCAGATTATAGAACTTTTTTTGTGCTTAACTTTCCTTTGAGAAAAAAAGCACAAGGATTTAATGTTTTGGGGGCACTTTAGCCCCTTCAGCATTCTGGTTAACACTGTAGCCAGTTATACTACTGCCGGGATCATGCGTGAGTTTGCCATAGCTGATCAGCTGTCACCCTAGGGTGCACATTTAGCTGGCCACCTTGACCGTCACAGCACGGGTGTGTGCAGTTATCCATGCCACCCGAAAAGTATGGTAAGCACCAGGATTTGCTTGGTGCTTTGGGGGGCGACTAATAAATGGAAGGTTGGTACATCCCTAATTCATTAGTGACTTGCCGGCCACTGGAGAAAGGAGATAGTCTGACTCCAAGGTAAACAGTGGTCAGGAGAGTCTTTTAGAGTTAAGGGAGGAGGGAGGCTTTCATGAAACCCGCTCACCCCCACCTCGGATTTATCACAGCCATCAGCAAAGGTCTGAAAGTATTCTTGTTGTATTTTTATTCTTGTAGTTCTCATTGTAACGGGATTTAACCTGTAACACCTTTTCATCAGAGAGATGCAGATTACACAAATGAAAATATTACATATACCCCGTTTGTACTTTCTGTACTTTGTACAAAGTGTACTTAAGTGTAAAAGATATTGAGTACGTATAAGGGCAAGTCTTTTTGCCAATAGCTTCATGCACATGGGTATTTATTTTGTTTGCTTTTATATCGAGTAAGCTAGAACATGTACTATTTATATAAAAGCATTAAAACATCTGCGGAATGTGTCTGATGGATGAAAGTGGTTGCTTTAAATCACTAGGGTTTTGCATGGTGCTAGAGTAGCTGGTGTTGCTTAACGTGGCATTTTTTTTTTCCTGTCCACACTTTCCACCCCTGGTACAGGTATTTTTGATAAAGCTGTGGAATGGAAAGGTATGTTTTTCACGGGATGTTCAAGAATCTTTTACCTTAAAATTTTTTTAAAGAGCTTCCTTTACGGGCTTCCTTCTGTGTCTGGCTTAAGCAGACTTTAACTATAACAACATATTTTTAAAGGCAATATTTGCGTGCAACATTTTGACATAATACTTAAGTTTCTGACTCGCTTTCCCCCCATCCCTTGATTAAAGATAGTGTGAAGGTTTCTGAAGCACATGGGGTGGGGGGTTGCTTTTAAAAACTGTGATCTGTGCCATGAAGGATGGAGCCAGAGTTGCAGATGGTAGTTAATGATCTAGCCATTGCTATTGCTAGAATCCTGGTTACCAGTACTTTGCAATTTCATTGAGGAAAGTGTTTCAGAAGTATCCCTTCCTATGTTAATATGCGAAATAAGTTTAGGGACTTGATTAAATTTGCATCGCCTGCTTTTTGGTGAAAGAAGAATTCAAATTGAGCTAGAGACAGGCCTAACGAGCAGGGTTAGTCTGCGAAAGTGGCTGGTCGGCGGGCTCGTCTATGCAGATACTGTGCCACGCTGCCTGCCTGCACAGTTCCGTCCCAGTTCTGTGCTGACCACGCTTGACACCGGCATGTGTCCATGTGTACCCTCCCTGCTCGTGCCGGAAGAAAGCCTTCCTTGGGTTTGCGTTGACTTTGAACGAAACACCTAGCTGAACGGGTGAGACTCAGCTTGACCGGTTGTCTTTAGAAGACCTGTTTGGAAGAGCGCCCTCTACTGACTTTCCTCAAACAATGAAATTGCGAACTGGTATACCGGAGAGGTCGTGTCACAGCTATTTGGTCTCAACAGCACATCCCTTTTCTTGTAAAGAAATGAAGAGATTCCTCGGGTGTTGGCACTAGTGCTGGACACTGGTGGTGCATTTTAGACTGCTACTGATGGCATCAGTGGGCCGAGAAACACTCATTAAAGATCTGTGATGTTTCGTTACCCCCGGCTGTTCTGGTGGTTGCGAAGTGAGTGTCTGCTTGCCGTTCCCCATCTCACCGGAAGTGTTTGCTTTTTCTCATTCATAGAGGTCCTGTAATAAAGAGGGATCCGAACAAGCTCAGAAAGAAAATGAATTTCAAGTAAGTAACGAAGCCCATTCCGCATCTGTGCGAGGTGTAAACCTGGCTGCCGGCCTCGGCCACTGTCGTTGGGCAGTGCCTGGAGGGGCCTGGTCGGTCCGTCCGAGAGGAAGGACTCTTGGCATATTGGAGCCACCTGAGTAAGGCTGCGTGGACAACGTGTGTTCCCAGTCCCGCGGCGAGTGGAGGTAGTGGACGCTTGGTGTCTTTAGGACAAGCTCAACAGCTCTTGGGGAGCCGAGACGGCAGTTCGGGATAACGTTTGTGCGTGATGTTCTGACGTGGAGGCAAGCCGGGCTTCGCCGCCGCCTCGTGTCCGTCCCTGCGCAGTTGTTTCGGCGGCCACTCTCCTTGGGACAAGTACGAGTGTGTCCCCTGCGCATGGTACCCAGGTGGGAAGGCTCCTTCCTCCACTACGAGATGCGCGTTAGGAAACCCCACGCCCCAAAATGCATAAATTCAAAAGAGCTTGGGGTCACGCGCACTGATGTGTCGACTTGTCCCGTGTCTGAGGCTCAGAAGTGGGGCATCTGGGGCACTCACTCCCGCAGCAGAGAGAAAAAAGCTTTTGAGCATACTCTCCCGGTACACGCACGCTTGTGTATAAGGAGTGTGTGTGTGTGTGTGTGTGTGTGTGTGTGTGTGTGTGTACACACACAGAAAGCATATGTGAAACTCGTATCTACACTTGCAGATATACCGGTTTTACTAATTACTAACTGCTAGTTAGTAAAATAATCGAGACACAGATATTAAAAGGAGGTGAGATTATTAAAAGGAATAAAAGTAGTGGTGTGTTTTCCTCGTATTTTAGTGGACTGTTTTGCACGCCCCCTCCCTGGAGAGCCTGGTCTGGAGGATCTGGAACTGGTGCTCCCTGGGGCGACACTGGGTGGCATTGGGTGCAGAGTGATTGGCATTCCGGTTGTGACTATTCTGAGCCCTTCGTGCATAGACCATTGTAGCTCCTGGCGGCCGAAACTGTTGGGCCACTAGGACCTTCGTGACGCTGGATTCAGTCTATCTCAGTCCTCGTTTTGTGGACTTGGCAGCTGCGTCGACGTGACCCCGCCCACCCCGAAGCATCTCCTCTCTCTAGGCTCCTCTCCACACTTAACTAGAGTTAAAGTGCTAGAACTCTCCACAGCCTGGCCCGGGGCCCTGTTCCCGTGCCAGCCTCTTTCCTCAGGCCATCTCACCCAAACCTTGTCCTTGCCTTTCTCCTGTAGGCCGCCCAAGCCCCCTGCTTAGAACTCATGCCTACTGCCACCTGTCTCTCCTGGGGTGCCGACGTTCCGCTTAGGTGCTTGGAGACCTCGTGGTTACGAAAAGACCGCTAGTCACTGAATTACCCCTTCTAAGATTACATGCCATCCTTCTTAACCTACCCATTTTTCTTGCTCGTAACTTAGTGCTTTTTTCCTTTTCTTTTTTTCCAGAATCTTCCCCCCCCACACCACCACCCCTTGCTCCCTATTGTGAATAAATATCAAGCTGCAGTATCACATTAGTACAAAGGTGCTTCCCGTTCACGTGTTCAGAGTAATGCCAAAGAGATTGGAACATTCTTAAGTCTGTCCACTTAAGAATGGACAGACTTAAGAATGTCTGTTCTCGCCTCCATTCCTGGTGATGGGTCGACCTGGCTCTGCAGGGTTCTGCCCATGGCGTGTGTGTTCAGTCGCGTCCACTCCCAGTGGCCTTTGTACTAAGTGGACGTGACGTGCAAAATTACTTACTGAAATAATGAAATGGGGTTTAACTCTATTCATAAAACCTGAAACTTCAGGCTTTAAGGAATATTTAGATTGGCTACACGTATGTGTTTTGTGAAGTGCCAGCACTGAGGTCCTTTAGCTTATTCGCTCTACACAGAGGAGAGTTACAAATAAATTTTTTTTCTAGGCAAGGCAACCCTTGGTTGACCTCAGAGATTGCAAGGACCTTGTCAGCTTACAATCCCTTATTATTTTATTTATTTTTTACGCCTATAGCACTTTGTCTTCCTAGGTGGTCTCCCATCCAAGTACTAACCAGGCCCGACCCTGCTTAGCTTCTGAGATCAGACGGGATCGGGCTTGTTTAGGGTAGCATGGCCGTAGATTAAAAACAGATTTTAATCCCAACAAAATCCCAATACCTAGACAGGAGAAATGCCAATCACATGCTTTGGTGACGACTGGGGATGGGTCGGCACCTTGAGGTGGGGTCGTACAGATGGCGAGGAGCCACTGACGGCAGGCTCCCCGTCCGGTGCTGAGCTTGGCCCCATGCCCTGCGCCCCGCGCTGCCGCCGGCGCTCGCCTCGGCTTCAGTGCGTCCCGGTGTCCAAGTGGAGAGGGAGGAACGCTCTGCAGGTCTTGGGGCTCCTTCCTCTCCCAGGGGGCAAGTCTGATGCTAGACTTGAGGACCATTTGGGGGCAGTAGTCACTACCTCCGCACAGGTTTGCTGTCAGGTCCGATGAGTGGGGCAGACGTTTTGCCAGCTAAACAGAGATGTCAGGAATTTGTTGTCATTCTCTAAGGGTTAATAAAACCTGCGTGATGCCAGATCCTGCTCGAAAATCCATTAACTTGATCGGTGCTGTGTCCTGGTTGTCATTGTCTAGTCTGCTCTGGCTGCTCTGACAAACTCCCCGGGGCATAAACCACAGACAGCGCTGTCTCGCAGCCCTGGAAGCTGGAGGGCAGGGTGTCCGCTCGCCACCTTCTCGTGGGTGCCGTCTCCCTGGCTCGCGGACACTGTCTTCTCGCCATGTCCTCACGTGGCGCTGGGGGGAAGAGAGCACACACTCTCTGTTGTCTCTTCTTAGAAGGCCACTGATCCCGTTAGGGCTCCTCCCTCATGACCTCATCCAAACCCAGTCACCTCCAAGTCCCCACCTCCAAATGCCATCGCATCGGAGGTTAGGGTTGAACGGATGAATTCGGGGGCTTGGGAGGGGAGACACAGTTTCGTCCATAGCAGCCATATATACAAAACTGCAAATTAGTAAATAAAGATTGGGCCTCGCCAGGTGATGGTTAGACCATGATAGTGGGGATTATACAAGACGGTGGCTAGGCTAGAATTGTGGGGGATTACCAACAAATCCGTCGCCCCCACACGATGTAGGAGTGACGGAGTCACTTTGTACTTTGACGTGGGGCCATCCTTTCTCTTTTTGTTTTCTGTTCACTAACTTTAGTCATTGCCTGTGAGTTCCACCCGCTACGTCTGTCAGTTCATGCTCCGTAATGTGACTGTCATTTAAAGAGCTCCATTCTTTTGAACAGTGTCTCCAGCTCGTATTTCCACAGCGCGTTTCTTTACAAGGGGTGAATTAGAGTCCCCTGAGAGCATGTCCAGAGCACACCTGCCGGCCCCTCTGCAGACACCTTCCACTCAGGAACGCCATTTGAAAAGCCCTCGAAGAGGTTGGGCTCACCTCTGGTTAAGAAGAACTCCCTTTCTATTCCTTCACCCTAACAGATGGGAACTTTTAAGCTGTAATTTGCTTTTTAAGGGGAAAGGACTAAGGAATGACTTTGAATTGAGAATTTGAATTGAGACCGAAAGATGGATTTTGAGAGCAAAATGATCTTAGATCCACATTAGTATTGAGGACAGAAGTCAGCACGTATGAGAATCAGAGAAGTTTCGCAAGAAGACAGACATTGAATGACACAGGAGAAGATGGAGGGATAAGAGCAGAACATTGAAACCTCGAATGTTCCCCGCTAGGGCGCTCTTTAGGCCAGAAAGCCTAGACACCCCCTATCTAAATCAGTAATTCTCAAACTTACAAGACCCACAGACGAGTTCAGGAGGCAGAAGGCCCTCCGGCCCATTTGCTTTCACTCAGCACTGTCCACTGAACAGCAAGTCAGCCTTCACCAGAATGGCTGGTATTGTCATGGCCTTTGATGAGGTGCTAAGGGTGAGATTCATACAAGTTATAAAATTAATAGAAGCAGTAAAGTATTGATAGATATTGTTCTATTTTTTAGAGTCAATGACCTACATCAAACTTGAATTTTCAGTCTCATTTATATAGTGTCATGTTTGCATGGATCCTGCAAATTACAAGATCTGTTCATCTCTGTGTCTTCACATTTAAAGCGGGGACAGTAATAATAATAAAAATAATGCCTGATCGTAGAGTTGGTGTGGGATTGGACGAAGCCAGCACGCGGTCAGCAATCAGTAACACCTGCTTTGCTGGCGTCTGTTTCAGGGGGCCGAGGCCATGGTCCTGGAGAGTGTTATGTTTGCCATTCTCGCGGAGAGATCGCTTGGGCCAAAGCTGTATGGCATCTTCCCACAGGGCCGCCTGGAGGAGTTCATCCCGGTAAGATACGTTCGCGGCCGGTTGGGCGCCATGTGCCACAGACAGAACACGGGTTCTCTGTCTGATCCCTCAAGAGTCCGAGATGCTGGGGCCGAAATAGTAAATGCGGCCTGTGTTATTAAACCGTATCAGAAATAAAGAAAAAGCACATTCCTGTTGAATGTACATCGGACCCCTCTGTCTTTCCTACAGAGTATGTTCATCCAAATAAAAAATACAGGAGACTTAACATCTGTTGTCTGCCGAAGCCACTTGCCCTGAAACAGCTTCACTGCACCTCGTTCCCCCTACCTTCTGGGCCTCCATGTAGAACTGGCTGCAGAACCCCTGGCCCTGACCGCTCTGTGCCACATCTCTGGACTTCGGTGTGGTCTGTGGGGCCACCATCACTGCCCTTTGCCTGTCTCCCATTGTCCCCCTATTTGGCATCAGCCCTGTCTCCATATGTCCGTGAAGTTCCTCTCTGATTTCAAGGCCTACCGCAAACCCTCTGTTTCTGAGTCAGGACTGTTGTCCTTTTGTTGCTGCCCTGAGGCATTTTTAATGTCGCTATAACATTTTCCAGCCTGCCATGTGTGTGCCGACCCCGTCCCCCACAGCCGGCCTGGGGCCTCGGCAGCTCCCTTTACAGTGAATGTGTGTCGTAGCTTGTATGGGTGGCGATGCCGAGCCTTGCTGGCCGCGTTCCCACTCGCAGCCAGGTCTGCAGTTATGGTGCAGGGTCCCCCTCTTAACCTGTATGAGCTCCTTAAGAACTAGGGTCATGAATGGCCCTGTACAGTTGTGCAGTGGCCCTGAGCACAAGGACACCTGGTTCAAGGGGATGCTCTGCTCACCTGCATCCAGCTGGAGTTCCTTGGTCTAATCCCACAGCCAGGGCAGGAGCCTTCTTGTGATCTGCCTCCCCAGCAGCGCCATGTGTGCCAGCCGCCATCGAGGGTACGCTTAAGCAAGTGGGTGTTACCCTCACTGTACCAGAATTTACGTTTAGTGTCTTCCCTGGCACCTGGCTGTGTTTTTATTTATAATTTTCCCAGTAAAGACAGTAACATCCATCTGGCATGAGAATCAAATGAGAGAATAAAATATTTGAAAGAATTTTCCAATCATAAAAGACTTCATATGTTTACAAGTGGCAACATGCGTGCGATGCATCTTAACAACATAATATTGATTGGTAAAACTAAATTGCAGAAGACTACATGTAGTATCATACCATTTTAATAAAGCCTGATAGGAGCAAAGCAATAGTTATTTCATCCAGACATGGGTGTAAAACCGTTTTTAGAAAAGATAAGAGACCAGTGAACACAACTCGAACAGCCCCCACTATCAACCTATGAGCTGAGACCAGGACTCATAGGTTGTGGCATCTGTGGAATTGATGCGCTCCTAGTTCTGAAGTTCTGTGCTCTTGTGTGTATTATTTATAGTGATGTTTTAAAGAAAACTCTCTTAAAACACTGGGTCGAACCATAAGAAACTGCCAATAGTCAACTGTTATTGACCCGCAGAAAGAGCCATTTCACTTGGCTAAGGCTGACTCTGGACCCCCGGCAGCGTGGGGTGAGGTGAGCCCCACCTTTCAGAAGGCAATGTGGGAGATAGTCTCATTTCCCTTCTTGGCAAATGAACCTGGAATCCTAAGATCTGTTCGTCTATGAGCACGTCAGCTGAAAAGTTTTCACGTTGCCGAACAAATTACTGGCATTTTTTAACGGAGCTCTGTGAAAGCTGAGCAGGCTGCCTTAAGAGTCCTCGATGTCCTGTCGCTCAAAGCTGAGTGCCCTGTCCTTACCGCGGCGTGGTCATTTGTGGAGGGTGCCAGAGTGCAGGAGCGGACTCGGCCCCGTGCTGTCAGGGAGCCCTGACCACGAGGCGCCTGCCACTTGTCGCGGCCTCCCCGGCTCGGTGCTGGCCCAGAGCCCTCACCTGTGCTGTCGTCTCTACTTTTCATGTCGTGGTTCGCATTTTACAGACACTAGCGAAGGAGCGAGACGCTGGGCACTTAAGAAGCTGCCGCAGACCTGGAGTTTTAGCCTGAGGAAAGGCGCATACTTCTGGTGTTTGGTTGAGGGAACAAGGCAGACTCCTAGGTCCTGTGTGCGAAGGACTTTGCTTGATTCCACTCCGTCTCCAGTTGTATTTTGTCACAATTAAAAGGTTCAAAACGAAATCAACCTCTGGAGGTGGCGTCCTCCTCACTGCTAAGTGCCAGAGCAGTTGCTAGGTCGCCACGTTCAGGCACAGCGCTCATTTTTAAGGGAATTTTGTGCAGTAGCCGAGACTTAGATGCCCCACAAAACCTGGCTTCTAGTTCTTAAGATGGCGTGAGCTATACTTCCTGGGTTGTCTGGGTAAATGCCATTTTCTAACGTCCTTCTTTTATTTCAGAGCCGGCGATTAGACACTGAAGAATTAAGTTTGCCAGATATTTCTGCAGAAATAGCTGAGAAAATGGCCACATTTCATGGTATGAAAATGCCATTCAATAAGGAACCAAAATGGCTTTTTGGAACAATGGAAAAGTAAGTGGTCAAATCACTTGGCTCTAACTTAGTTTTACATTGGCAGCTCCCAGAGGTGCCAGAGGTGAGCGTGCTTTGCCACGTGGTTGGAGGTGTCCCTTTGGTCTGCCGGTGTGCAGGCCGTCAGTTGGTGGCGTTCGCCTCATGCATGAATAAATCTTTCTTCCACGTGAAAATCCATTCCTGAATCAAGACAGAAGACTTGTTTGCAGAAATGCTGCTGAACAGGTGGATGGGCAGAAAATCTGCTTCCCAGAGTGCCCCGGACCCTGTGCCCTCTCCCCTCCCCCGCCACGGAGATGGGGGTTCCCCTGGTATCACATGATTGTGTTTAACTAGAGCCCCAAGGACAAGTCGCCGTGAATTGAGCAATGCTGTTTTGTTCTCCTTTTTTTGCAAGATACCTAAATCAAGTGCTGAGAATTAAATTTACCGGGGAGGCCAGAGCGAAGCAGCTCCACAGATTCCTCAGTTACAATCTGCCTTTGGAACTAGAGAGCCTGAGGTGGGTATTTGCTTCCGTTCCTGACTCGGCGAGTGCCTCTGTCTAGCAGTTCTTAGTCACCGAAACAGTTATCGATGATCATTTGTTAAGCGTTGCCTCAGGTCTGTCTGGCGTTTGCAGGATGAGTTCAAAGATGAGTTACAAAGATGAATTTTGTAACCGGAATTATAGTTTTATATGAGTGCTATCCCTCCTCTGGTCATCCACGAAGTTTTCATGGCGGAGGTGAGATTCTAGAAGCATGGTCAGTGACTAGAGCCGTAGGTTTTTTCCTGAAACAAAACCAAAACTACAAACCATGGGGCCAGGCCGGGGCGTGTCAACAGCGAGGGGGACATGTCCACCCAAACTTAAGGGGACATGGAGCAGAAGGCTTGACACCGGTCTCTGAGGCAACGCTGCCGTGGTGTCCTCGGGGTGTGCTCATCCCCTGAGTGGGAGGATTTACACCTTTCATTACTCAAAAGCCGCGTGTCCCTTGGTCTGGCTCTCATGATTGGTGCTGAGGGGACGGTGACCGAGACGTCCTTCAAGGAGCTTCTGTTTTATCAAGAGAGACGGGAAAACAAGTAATCAGGCGAAATGATGTGAAGTTGGGACAGGTGCTGTGGAGGAAACATGGCAGCCAAAGGAGACTGACAGAGAGGAATCTGCTCTGGTCAGTGGTCAGTCGTGCTCTCTGAGGAGGGACGAGTGAGGGGTTTCAGGACAGGAAGGCGTGTGCGGAGGTCCTGCCAGCTGTGCTCGGGGGCCCGCGTGTATTTCCGGTTTGAACTGCTGTAGGTCTGTCACCGCGTGACAGAGTTTTCGGAATTCACGTGACAGACATTACCCAGGGGCTGTGTGTCTGTCGCTTTGGAGCTCACATGCAGGGCTGGGCTTGCCGAGGGAGCGGGACTGTTTGCATTTAACTTCTTAAAAGTTCAGTACATAACAGCAAACTCTTCCTTTCCCAGATCATTGCTTGAATCCACTCCGTCTCCAGTTGTATTTTGTCACAATGACTGTCAAGAAGGTAAGGTTGCGTCTGTTAGGCGCGCATGTGCGTGCTTAAAAGATTGCCTCCGGTGTGGTGTGCGCGGTACCTGCCAGGTGTCCAGGAAGAGAGGATTAGAGGCATCAAATTACGGCACAGCCAGACAATGAAGTGTTGTGTAGCTCTTCAACAGGTCGAGTTTTATGCAGAGCAACAGAAAAAGTCTCCAGGATATTAAAAGAAGGAAGCAAGTTTTAAGTACAACGTAGGATATCGTCCCATTTCTGTAAAAAACATATTCATAGAAAAAATTAGAATGTTCACTAGACCGAGGGCTGGGATAAAGGCCTTCAACTTCCTAAGTCACGCGTGGGCTCCGTGTTTAACTCCTTTCCGTAAATGCTTTTGGCTTTATGAATCTGGAAAAGCGGCGAAAGGACGGGCCCACCTCCTCGTCGGCGCCGGGCTCCTGCCTTCTGCCTCGGGCAGCGCCTTGCAGCGCACCGAAGCCGCCTTCTCTCTGAGCATCGGGTCACGTGCTGTGAATGACTTCTGGGTTCTCCACGCTAATAAAATCCCGATGCCATATACC
>NW_011889227.1:265599-269233 GCF_000151845.1 Pteropus vampyrus | reverse complement strand
CTCTTCAACAGGTCGAGTTTTATGCAGAGCAACAGAAAAAGTCTCCAGGATATTAAAAGAAGGAAGCAAGTTTTAAGTACAACGTAGGATATCGTCCCATTTCTGTAAAAAACATATTCATAGAAAAAATTAGAATGTTCACTAGACCGAGGGCTGGGATAAAGGCCTTCAACTTCCTAAGTCACGCGTGGGCTCCGTGTTTAACTCCTTTCCGTAAATGCTTTTGGCTTTATGAATCTGGAAAAGCGGCGAAAGGACGGGCCCACCTCCTCGTCGGCGCCGGGCTCCTGCCTTCTGCCTCGGGCAGCGCCTTGCAGCGCACCGAAGCCGCCTTCTCTCTGAGCATCGGGTCACGTGCTGTGAATGACTTCTGGGTTCTCCACGCTAATAAAATCCCGATGCCATATACCTCTTACTGTAACCGAACTTTGCCCAACGTGATTTCAGGCTCGAGGGTTTAATCAGAGGTCCCCTTCCAGCCAGGCAGCTCTCGCCGCTGCCACAGCAGTGCCTGGCTGTGGCGTGGTTTTTCCCACTATCCTTGTCCTCTGTCTCAGCTGGCTGAGGTCCACCCTCAGACCCTTCGCCAGGCTCTATAGCTTGTTTTAATTCTGAGAACAGTCCCTGTTGAAGACCAGTCATCAGTAAGACCTTAGTTTGAGCCAAAGTACTATTTATGTATTACCTGATCGTTGCCAGCCAAGTCCAGTCCAGCAGGGTGTAGACACATCAGCCAGTTTTGTGTGTTGTTACCTCACCAAACAGGGTGCGAGGGTGGTCAGCTGGCCAGCGATGGAGATGTGTGGCGAGGACAGAGGAAATGGGAGTCGTGCGTTTGCTTTGTCCTACTCCTGTGGGCATCTGCCTCTGCCACTCCTGGGGACAGAAGGTGTATGCCGGAACACCTGGGAACCGTGCCTCCCGCAGAAACCCTGGAGAGGGTCTGGCCAGCAGAGGGGCACAGGCTGGCTCATGGGTGCCTCCTGCCAGCCCCGTAGGGACAGAGAACATTATGTAGAGTGTGGGTCTCAGAACATAGGCCTGACGAGCCAGTGTGGCGGCCAGTCCACTTCTGGTCCAGAATTCAGCCCTAAAGGAAATAGGGTCGTGGGAATGCTGCCTCTGGCCTCTTCCTTAGGAAGAAAGCCAGGCGAGGCAAAGCGGTGGGGCCAGGTGTGGTGCCCAGAGCCCTGTGGTAGCCGCGCTCGCCCCGGCTCGCTCTTTGGGAGGACAGCAGGGGGCCCCAGCCAGCTCTTCTGAGGGCTGCCGGGGCTTGGGGTAGTCAGAGCTCCAGCGTTTTCTGCATGCCCCGTGTGAAAAATTGGGGAAGCACTCCCCCGGAAAACCGAGCCAAGCCCATCCCATTCCCCAGGGAGCCCAGGGCCAGTTACTCGGGCTGCTGAGAGCAGAGGGGCTTCCACCAAGGGCTGCTGGGGCTTCCGCCGAGGGCCAGGCCTCCATCCTGAGACGGGCGGCCGCACCCACTCGCCGCACGGTCAGGGTTCCCGGACAGAGTCAGAACGGCTCTCGCTCCATAGTTTGGGGCCTGTGCCTTTGAGGATAAAACGTGCCTACAGTAAAAGTCATGTCGTCCACACCTTTTTGCAGGTAACGTCTTATTGCTGGAAGGGAGAGAGAATTCAGAAAAACAGAAGCTGATGCTCATCGACTTCGAGTACAGCAGTTATAATTACAGGTAATGTCTCCGAGTAGGCCGTCTGTACTTCAGCGCTGTTTTGTATTATAATGCGTGTGCGAACAGTTATAGAAGAAAACACTAACAGTGCCGTTCTGAGTTGGAAGTTTCTTTTCCCAGAAGCCATCGTTTTTTGCGCCAGTGCCCGCGATGGCCGCGCGCATCAGCACAGCCTCTTAGCCAGCTGCGTTAGTGGAGGCAGTGAAGCCACTGATCAGAATCCAGAATTTGGTATTATCTTTTGGTTCAGATAATTTCCTTTCATTAAAGTACTGTTTGCAACCTCGAGATAAGCATGCTAAGCGAAATAAGCCAGACAAAAAGTGGAAAATCACATGATATCACTTTTATGTGGGATATAAACCTAAAAGCAGCAAACGAACAGAGACTCATGGACGTGGACAATAGACTAGTGGTTACCAGAAGGGAGGAGGAAGGTGGACGGGTGAAGGAGGTCAAATATGTGGTGGTAGAAAGAAATCTAACTATGTGAGGTGAACACAGTGTAAATATATATATATGTGCCTTACTGTTAAAGTGTATGGCTGAAACTAATTGGATTTCGTTAATCAATATCACCATTAAAAAATTAATTTAAAAAATACTGATTGCAGGAGAATGCTCTGGAACAATTGCTCTTGAGTAGCGGGTTAGGTGACACTTTGTAACTTCGTCGGCTGTGATTATAGTAATGGCCCCATTGACCGTTGACTGTGTCCCCATCATCGAACACTCATCATCGTTCTCTGGGGTCCTCGGGAAGTCCAGCTTGTTGCCGGGAGGGATGCTCACGACTCGGAGGAGGAGGCAAGCAGAGCCTTGTGCCGGATAGTTTGCCTCATTCTCTGCCTCTCTCATCTCTTTTTCAGGGGATTCGACATTGGGAATCATTTCTGTGAATGGATGTATGATTATAACTATGAAAAGTACCCGTTTTTCAGAGCAAACATCCTGAAGTACCCCACCAAGAAACAGCAGGTAGGAGGCGGGTGTTTGTATCCTCGCTACGTTGGTCAGTTTTCTGCAGTTGGTATTTGGTATTGATTATATCTTTATTTTTATTTTATTTTATTGTTGACATCTTTAAAGACGCCCCTTTTAAATTGTGTAATGGTTAGGCAAACCCTTTTGCTTTATTTTATTTCATTTTTTTGAATTTTTATAAGTTTATTTGAGCCTGACGACATATGCCAAGGAGCAAGGTCTCAAACACACCGCAGAATAACAGTTTCATAGCTGCTTTTTATGCATTTGAAATTAAGGAGGAATCAACCTTTTCGCTTCAAATATTTTTTTCGGTTGACTATAGATGCAAACTTGACATTTAGGTATAGCTTTTTAAAATCTCTGTGCCCAAGACACCTGTGTGCGGCCAGAGAGGAGCTCGGCCTCCCCACAGTCCTTCCTGGTTTTCTCTAGAAAGCTCAGTCTCCCTTCCTTCGGGCACCTTCTAGGGATCCATGACTTCCCTCTGTCTCCCGCGAGCGGAGAGAAGTGATCTGGGTACCACGGCTTAGCAGCTGTTGGCGCCGTTGGCAGTTCTCTTTTGTCTGAGTTATGGGAGTCCAGTGATTGTGTGGGCGTCATCTCCCGGGAACCCCTCTGGTGCACACCTCAGCCCGCCATCAAAGCCCCCCCGGGCTGAGGACAAGCAGGGCGGGGGGAGAGAGCACCAGGCCGGCCTTTCCGCCCTCAGCGACACCTGCCCTGCCCCGCCAGCACGTCCTGCTGGAGCGTCGCCTGGTCAGAAGCCTCCCCAGCGGTCGGCGAGGACAGGGACACAGTCAGTTGCCGCTGCGGCTCGCTCCGCACACGTTTCCTGAGGCCCCTCCATGTCGCAGGGCTGTCAGCGGGCGGCCGCACTGCAGGGGCAGCGCTCAGGTGCAGACTTGCCGGGGGCCGGAGCTGCTCTGCTCTCTTCTGGCCTTATTTTAAGGC
>NW_011889227.1:239204-261289 GCF_000151845.1 Pteropus vampyrus | reverse complement strand
AGGATTACCCTGCTTGACGCCCAGACTTTGGAAAGCACGGGTGTGGATTAGGAAATAATGATTCTACTGAAATACTTTCTCCAGAAGTAGCAGTGGTTTCCTGTACCATCTGTTAACAGTACAGCATCGGGCCCAGCGGTCACTGCTGGATAAAGCGAACTTCCACCTTCCCCATCCCGGGCACAGCAGTGTGGTGGGCATCGCCAGGCTTTCTCCAGGCTCCTCTGATGTGACCTAGATGTGTATGCTTTGTGACAGCTATTGACATCATTTATTTTTAACCATCACTGATCCTAACACGATTACTTTTTTTTTTCTAAGCTTCATTTTATTTCTAGTTACTTGGCTGCATTCCCAAATGAATATGAAAACCTCAGTAATGAAGAGAAGTCCGTTATTGAAGAAGAAATGTTGGTCGAAGTCAATAGGTAATTCTTTTCCTTTGCCATTTTGCAAAGATGGCTTACCGCCTCTGTATAGAACGTATTTGGGATACCTTCTTGCCGCTGACTGTCTCAGGCGCTCCTTTATTACCGTATCTCACTAGGACTTGTCCTTCATCACAAACAGAACATTAGGCACTTCCCCGTGTGGTTGATGTGTTCTGGTCTCTCAGGTGTGTGCAGGTGAGGGGGACGGTCCTCACAGGAGGGTGGCACGCCTGGGTGGAGGCCGCACTCGGATCATGCGTGAGATCCTGCTGTGCGAGGCTGTCGCCACCCAGGCCTGTGCACGCTGGTCTCCGATGCTCATGGCGTGGTGGGCGCCATCTAATATGTTTCTCCTAGAAAACAATCCAAAATTGTGTGTATTGTTTGAGTCAGTTCTCAAAGCAGGGCTGGAAGCTTCCAGACCCCACAAAGGCCGATACCACAGTTTATGCACACCCACTCATCTCTAGTCGAGCAGCCGAGTTACTCCGGTCCTTCGCGGTCTCCTGGGAGGGTCTTTGGTAAAAATGACCCGAATCACTTGAGCGCACTTTGTTCTGTCCATCCACCTACAGATCCCCCGTGTGGTCTTCAGAAGTGTCCACACCCCTCCCCCTGAGCATGCACCCTGACTGCCCCTCCGCTCCGCCTGCACATAGATTGTCCCTTTCAGGTCCTTGAACAGATAGGAGTAGAGGGGCATGGAGGAGACCCAGACAGAAAGGGTTGCACCAAGGGACTGTCGTGGGTCCAGGACTGCAAGAAGAACAGTGGGTTTGATGAGGATACGATGGCATTTGTCCCAGAATTAGAATTCGTATGAAGCCCAAAGGTATTCATTTGAGGAGAACTTGGATTCACAGTGACAGGCGTGATACAGCCAGAGGTGGTGACCTGGGTCACTCTCCTGTGCTCATGTGAGAGGAGGGGCTGGGGGAGGGCGAGTGTCACCTGCCCACTGGGACAGGCAGGTGCTGATCAGCTGCCGCGCCCCTCCCCCTCTGGCTGTGTGGCAGGGCTGCCAGTGCTGTGCCCACACGGAGGGCTGGTTCTCAGCGTGGCCTCTGCGTTGCCAGCATGGCGTCAAGGCTTCCACGGGAGTCCCGTGAACGTGCTGTGTGTGCCTGGCGCCTGCAAGTCCACCGGCCACCGGCCAGGCGGGGAGAGGGCGGCTGTGGTGCTCCCGCTGTTCTGTCGCCATGGCACATCGTTCCATTGCGTTTGCTGTGGCGGGCAGAGTGTGCACCCGCCGGGTGAGAATGAGTTGGGATGTCCATGTAGCAGAGGTGACGTCACCAGGCCTCGGGCTGGCGCCGCACGTCTCATATGCGTCTCCTGCTTCTGTAATTACAGGTTTGCCCTCGCGTCCCATCTCTTCTGGGGACTTTGGTCCATCGTACAGGCCAAGATTTCATCCATCGAATTTGGGTACATGGTACGTTTTGGGGGTAGTTTTTCTCTTCTACTTCCAGGGGAAAATGCCACAGTGTACGTGAATGCTTGGCGGTAAATGACCGTTCCTGACAGAGGGTCACCCTCTCCCCGCAAGTACCTGAGCCAGGCGACCTGGCGCCAGGACAGTGGACTCAGCCCTGGAAGCCGCGGGAGGAAGGCCACAGAGTTTAAGCCGGCTGCAGTGGCGGAGCTCTCTGCCTTCGGGGCGCTCACCCCCAGGGCCAGCAGGGCCCACCCCTGCCCCAGGGGAGCGCCGTGTGGTCCGTCCGCGGTTCTGGTTCTGTGGCCGCTGCAGGAATCCGGGCATCCGAGCCCTCGAGGCCCCACCCCTGACCTCAGTGCCCTGGATTGTTTGGTTCACCTGTGACCACCCCTGTCTCTGGCCTTCGCTGCCCGACTTTGAGTCGGAATCAGACATCCCACCTGTCTCAGGCAGGTTTGCGCCGAGCCGGGCCGTCTTCTCCTGCTGAGCATGAGCACCGTCCTGGCGCAGAGGCGCTGTTGTTGCCCTTTCTTCAAGGCCTCTGCGGCCTGGCGAGCGTGGGCGGGGCGTCCTGGGCGGAAGGCGCACGGAGTCTGTAGCGCGCACCTGGCTTTGGGTGGTGGAGGGTAGGAAGTGACTGGTTCGCTTCTCCTCCTTAGTCCTGTGTTAGGACGATCTCTGCTTCCAGGCAGAAGGTTCGGTAATGCACAGGTGCAATTAGGCAAAAGAAGAAGGAGAAGTTTGGATTTTTAAAGCAAATTTGGAGTCACAGTCAAATGCTCTATGACAAAATAGACTTCTTTGTTCTGTGCTTGCCAGCACCCTGGGACCTTTTGCTTTTAAAGAGGAGCTTTTGTTAGGTCTGCCAGTGAGTGTCCGCAGCACTCAGGGTAAACAAGATGGGGACCCATGGCAGCGCCACGTAGTTAGACAGAAGTCCCATCTGGATTGGCAGGGCCAGGCTGTCCAGGGTGACCGAGCTGGGCACCTTCAAGGTGAAGGTATGGTGAGCACTGCTGACACGCGCGATGAGCGTTTTTAGAGTAGCCGGGCTGCTGGAAGATGCCGCTGGCTGTGCTGCGCTGCGCTGGTGGTGGCCTGGCTGAGACCCCTCGGTGAGGCCGCTCTTTCTTATGTCTCCTAGGACTATGCCCAAGCAAGGTTTGATGCCTATTTCGACCAGAAGAGGAAGCTGGGGGTGTGACTGTGGGAGGACCGCGTGCACCTCACCCCTGCACGGCGTGGGGGCGGCCGAGCCAGCGGCCCCTCTGTGCTTCCACTCCTGTTCCTGCGGCAAGAGGCTGGCCGCCTCGCCGCCGCACCGGCGTGTGTGATACAAAAGACTGTATTAAAACTGCGTAACATTTCCTGCATATCTCGTTTACGACTTCGCTAGGACTCAGATGAGATCGGGAAGCAGAAATAGAGTATACTAGTGCAATATCTCAGATTCCTTTTAATCTACAGGGCATTTCGTATTTGGGGCCTGAGGCTTTCGGTCAGATATGGTGAACGGCAAGAGTCAGCAGTGTTACCGCAGGTACATTTTTGGTTGATGTTGATTTTTACAGGATTTCAATCACTCTGCTGGTGAGCACTGTGACCAGGCTCTCTGTAGGTGACAATGTGCGTAGACTGCTCACTCCCAAGGGCGGTGAGCGACGGGACAGACTGTGACGTGGCTCCTCCGGAAGCTGCTCCTTCGCCCTTCAGTCCACGTGGCTGGTGCTGAGACAGCGGGCTGCGTAGGGCGGGTGCGGGCAGCGCCCGGGGACCTGCCGGACGTATGGTTACACGGACGAACCTGCCGCTGACTGGACTCAGCCCCTGCCGCGCCCTCCTCCTGGCTGAGCGTGCTTTATCCACCCCGGCTTCAGGCAGGCAGTGAGCCATGGCCACAGAGGGCTGCCTGCTGGACAGGTGTGGGGACATGCAGACACACACCACCCATCCGCCCTCCCCGGGGGGAGCAGGCCACTCTGCTCCCCACTCTGCCTTTTTCCTCCACTACTGCTCACCCTGAACTGGGGGTCCTGTGACAGGGCTGGCTGCTCCCGGCGTGCCAGCTGGGGAGAGGGAAACCCTGGCCTGGGCGCTCAGCCAGCTCACCCCGCCCTCACTGTTCCCTGGTGCCCCCCATGTGCTCCATCCGGTGGGAAACAGCAGTCTGTATGTGGGGGCGTGGCTAGAGTATAGCTGTGAAATCCCTATATATTAAATGTCCTTTGGGATAAATTCTTTTTTGACTCTGAACTCTTATTTGAATTGTTTTTGTACATATATTTCTGCTACCACAGATTGTACTATACAAACAATAAAAAAATAACCCATCTTCATCTGTCACTCTCGGATGTGTCTTGAGTCTCAGGGAGGGCACTTTGTCACCTTCTCGTGCCTACAGCAGGCCGCAGCGCGTACACCAGCTCCAGCTCTGCTCCCAGTGGAGGGAGCAGAGCGGTGGGATGGGCCAGGGCAGGAGGGAGACTTGCCACTGTCCCCACTTGTGGATGGTTAGGATTTAACCAGGTGGGTGTGTCTTGCCACCCAGGCCGCAAGGACAGTGCGCTGATTGTGCGCTCCTGCTGGAGAGCTCGCTCAGAGTGACTCTCCCAGCTCCTCCCTGCGCCCACGAGGCGCGTGCGGTTATTGTCCCTGCCCTCCGCTCCAGCCTTCCACTTCCTCGGCACCAGGCTTGCTCAGTTTTCCTCGACTGAGACGCTGGAAGTCAGGCCAACACAGAGCAGCGCTGTTCCTTAGGCCCCGCCCCCATCCTCCTGGCCCATCACTTCTGTTATCTGTACACGGCTTTTCCTGGAATTCAGATTTGTTCCTGCATTAGATCACGAGCTTGGGATCAGGCCTTTCCTCAGTACAGGTGACCCGCCCATCCCTGTGTCTCCTGGTGATGACCTCCACGTCCCAAGAGTGCCCACTCCAGAGCCTTTGCAGTGCTGGTCCCATGGCAACCAGGCTGCCAGCCAGCCGTCCATGTGTCACCCAGGGCAAGGCCAACCAGTGTCTCCCTGGGATCACACCTGCCTCCCCACAACACACACCACACACCACACACCACACACCACACACGTGGCCTTGAGCGTTAGCTCAGGGTCCCTCTGCCGCCACCTCCACCCCTGCCCAGCTCTGCTTCCCAGGAAGGTGTACGTCTGGGGGCCTCGGCTCAGTCCAGACCCATCCACAGTCCTGCCGAGTCTCACGCACAGCTTCCTCTACTCCTCACCGGGCCCTGCTATCGTTTCTCGGAGCCATGTCTGTCAGGCATGTGGGATTGCCATGCAGCCCCTTGTACCCGAGCCTAGCATCTGGGGGCCCAGAGCAGGGCAGCCCCTGACCCAAGGGACAGGCTCCTCCCAGCAACTGGCCAGATGAGAGCCACAGCGATGGGGGCAGGCCACCCAGCCTGCTATGCCCAGGGCATCTCTGGCCTCAAAGCAGCCTTTGTCCCTGGTGTGTCCGGCTGGAAGAAACGCTTTGCAGCTCCTTGGCCGGAGAAAGCGAGGCCTCTGAGCAGCACTGGCTCTGCCTCCCAGCCAGTGGAGGGACCCAGGCCTGAAAGAGCTGCAGGATGCCAGCCCCCTCCCACCAGCTGAAGGACGGCCTCAGGGGAGCAGGGCTGCAGCCCAGGGACATAGGAAAGGCTGCGGCCTCTGATGATGGGGACATGGGGCTTGGGGTCTGGCTCAGCCCTCTTCCTGACCCCCGGGGCTGTCCTGGACAGCCTCTGCCCTTCTCTGCAGGACGGTGGCCTTGGGCGTGTGTGACACCACAGCTCCCCAGTGCAGAGTGTTGGGTCAGGCTCCGGCATCCCGGGCTGTTCTCTGCGTGAGGGCACAGAAACACTGGCAGCGCCCTCCGTACCCAGGAGATAGACATTCTCTCGGCCAGTTTGCGCTCCTTCACGGACGGGAAGCCCACGGACCCCGGCCCAGCCTGGGAAGACACTCATTCCGAGCTAGTGTTCGAGAAACATCCCACCTTGGTCCTTTACTCCGAGAATCTGGGGTTTTTGCAGATGTGCTCATGGGTCTTCTCCCTGACTTTTCGAGGCCCCAGATCCTAGACCAGTGCCCCCTGCTCCCACCCCCCACCAACCTCAGCTGCAGAGGAGGGTACAAGAGACAGGTATAGACTGGCATGGCGTCCACGAGACCAAGAGGCTCAGGCTGGACTAGCCCACGCCCATGACCCAGGGCCTTGCCCTTCCTGGTATCGGCCCAGGCTCTGCCACACCAGCCTCCCCAGCCCCTGGTGCTCCAGGCAGGACCAAGTCACAGTCCTAGGCCTTCTCCCTTTTTATTCCTTTTCAGCCTCAGCAAGGGAAGGGCCGGGGGGCGTGGGTATGGCCACAGGTAGGTGCTATTCATCCTCCACGTTGAAGGTGAAGGGGCTCAGCTTGTAGCCCGTGCCCGAGTAGAACTTGTTCTGGAACTCCACCCTGGGGTGAGAAAGCAGAGGTGAGGGGAAGGCCCTCCGCTCCAGGCCCGTGCTGCCCGGGCCAGCCAGCGGGCCGCTCACCAGTGCAGCCGCAGCGCGTGTAAGAAGGCCGAGAGCCCCTCCATCACCAGCAGGATGGCCACAGTCAACACGGCAAAGGCCGCAAAGATGGGGACCAGCACCACGGCTGCCACGCCTATCTCTCGGCTCATGCTCAGGCCCTTATTCAGCACCATGGCCCACAGGACCTCCGACAGCTCTGTGGGTGAAGGAAAGGGCAGCTGAGCCCAGGGGCCACGGGTGCCCGCCCAGCCCCTTGGCAGCCTGAAGCCTCCCGTCCTGTGGGGCCAGCAAGGGTCCTCCCTCGGTGTCCCCACTTTAGAGAGGAGGATCCTGAGACCCAGAGAAGTGACCCGCCCAGGCCACGCAGCCAGCAGCTGTGTGCGTGAGATGAAGCCAGGAATCAACCATCGGGTCACACTCACGGGCGTGGGCCAGGCTGAGGGCCCAGAGGCGCAGGTAGGAGGCCGTGTTGGAGATGCAGCCCAGGCAGAACTCGATGGTGTGGATGGCCTGGTGCATGAGCACGTCGGAGAGGACAAACTGGGGGGGTGGAAAGGGGTGCGGGCCTCAGTAAGAGGTGAGCCGGGCCTGCAGCCAGCCCCAAATCAGGAAGGCACCACACCCACCTCGGCCTTCTCCTCGTCCCCTGGGCACCCCGCCTTCTCCTCGTCAGAGCCCCAGCCAGCATCGGGCGAGTCCAGAAGCCCAGTCTTGGTCTCATCCTGGTGCGGGGGGGAGACAAGCAGCATCAGCAGGCCCCCAGCCCCCCGACAGGGCCACACTGCCACGCGCTGACTGTGCGCTGCCACTCTGGGAGCCCGCGAGGCAGCGAGGGGAGTGTCTCAGCCTGGCAGCAGCCCCACCTCCCCAGCAGCCCTCCCACTGCACGCCCCCCACCGGCTGTTGGTCGGCGTGTCTCCTCCGGTGACGGCGGTGCTGCCGGCTCAGGAACAACGGCGTGCCGAGCAGCAGGATGGGCACCATGGCCAGGGCCAGGACCACCAGTGTGGACTGCACCACCTCCTGCAGGCAAAGGGGCTTGAGTCAGGGGGCCCCGGCCACCTGCACACCCGGCTTGGGCCACACGACTCAGGGGGAGCCAGGGAGCCCGCCATCTGCTCCTCCCCCACAGCCCCTCACTAAGTGGGGACATTGCTCCGTAAGGAACCCTCAGAGAGAGAGGGCCACGGGCTCCCGGCACCCACTGTGCCCTGCCCCCTCTGGGAGCCTCACTCCCTGGACCTCCCTGTCTCAGTCCCAGGCCTGCATCCCTGTTTCTCAGATAAGGATCCTGCAGTTCTGAGTGGCCCAGTGGCCACGGGGCCCCTAGTGGGGTGTGAGCCCATCCCCACACCCAGCCCACCTGCCCAGGGAAGAGTGGCCGGTTGGTGGGGCTGCGGGAGAACAGGAACATGTTGATGAAGTGGATGAGGATGCTGGGGGCCGAGGCGGCGCTGGCGGCCGAGACTCGCAGCCACTTGTAGACAACCAGGAAGACCAGGTAGCCGAACAGGCCCAGCAGGAAGACCAGCTCAGGCAGGGTCTCCAGCGGCAGCCGGTGCAGCTGGCCAAAGTGCCTGGGGCAGGACGGGGGCCGGGTCACCACACCGCCCTGGCCCTGCCGGGCCCTGCACCCCCCGGAGCCTGGGCCCTCACACGTGGTTGAAGATTCCCAGCACCACCCCGAAGGCCATGTGGGTGACCCCCAGGATGACGGACATCTTCATCTTGAAGGAGTTGAGGAAGCTCAGGTGGTTGACAGCCAGGCTCCAGACCTGGGTGGCAGGAGGAGCAGGTGTCATGCAGGGGCGTCCTCGCCCACACAACTCTCACCCACCTGCCTCCTTCAGGGCCACAGCACAATCCGTCACCTGCCCTCGCAAGGGGCAGCAGACAGGAGTGGTTAAGAGCACAGACAGCCGGCTCCGCAGTGACCAAGTGCTGCGGTCACTACGACATGCCTCTTGACTTTGTGAAGTGAAGAGGCCCCTGGCCTATCTGGGGCCGACACCTCCTACACCAAAACCAGGCTGCCCTCCCGCTTGCCTGCAGCACCCATGGCCAGTGGCTGGGACTTACAGGGTCGATGCCGAAAGGGTAGGGTCCCAGGAAGACGCCGGTGACGTTGGGGTCTAGGGTGAGCAGCGGGTGCTCGGCCAGGAACGCATCACTGTGGCAGCAGCAGGCAGGGTGTTCAGGGCGGCAGGCACCCGAGGAGGTAGGTTCCCAGGGGGGCAGTGGGGCGGGCAGGCAGGCTTTACCTCCAGCCAGACTGGTTGGCCATGGCGGCCACGCTCCAGCCCGAGGGGAAGATAACGGTGGCACGGCTGAAACACTCGTTGTAGATGAAGCCGGTGTAGACGGAGAACAGGCCCATGAGCAGGAGCAGGTAGCGGCCACCGAAGAAGGTCTGCCAGATCTGGGGGCGGCGGCCATGAGGGGCTGCCCGGGCCCACCACACCCCACCCGCCAGGCCCCCACACGCCTCACCTCATTCTGCGCCTTCTTCACAGACGGCCGGTCCTCGGCCAGTACCATGGCCAGGGCGAAGAGGAACATGAGCAGCCCGTGGCCCACATCACCGAACATCACGGCGAAAAGGAAGGGGAAGGTGATGATAGTGTAGGGTGCTGCGGGAACAGGGCCATGCGGTCAGCCGGGCCCCCCGAGGTGGCCCCGAACCCAGGCTCTGGGACACCACCCAACTTAAACTTCAAAACAGTGTGGCCCGTGGCCTGCCGTTTGCAGCCTCCAACAATTGTTGGCCCTCCCGATGCTGCTCGGAGTCCGCACTGTGAGTCCCATTTCACAGGTGAGAAAACGGACTCGGAGAAGCTAAGAAACTTATTGAGGTGAGCGAGTTGGACCTTGAACCCTTGAACCTACTGCAGAGCCGCTGATCCTTGTGCACCCCCGTGCCGGATCCCTTGTAAGCGTCACAAAGGGGGTTGCTGGGATAAACACGAAGCCTCCCACTGGGCCCCGAGAGCATGGAGTGACAGCGGCTAATGGAGCGTGCCTCTCGGCTCCATGGGTGGAACAGGCCCACTGTGGACGCCACCGTCCCAGGCTCCCACCAAAGGCAAGGCTGTGGGGCTCCACGGCTCTCACCGGGGTTGACCTCCTGGTAGCGGCCCACGCCATAGGCGTCCACGATGCCCTGGAAGCTGGCCGTGAAGCGGGTGGTGCGGATGAGGGTGGGGGGCATGTCTCGGCAGGGGATGCGGTGAACCACGGCGCTCACACCCGCCTCGCTCTGGGGGTCAGGCAGGCAGACAGACGAGACTGATGGCAGGGCCTCCGGGGACACTCAGGCCCCCTGGCCAGGCCCAGATCGAGATGTGGAGCATGGAGGGGGCTCGCTGGGCAGGTGCGGGGACACCTGGGGCAGCCCCGCCCCTCTGTGATGTAGGAAAACCAGCCCCACCTGCCCCCATTCCAGGGGATCTAGGGAGAGCCAGAGATCAGCTGGACCACAGTTGCTTAGGAAATAGAAGTATGCTACTGCTCATCCAGGTGGCTTGGGAGAGGGAGCGCCCTTGCCACCTGTGGCACCTACTAAGCACCGGCAGCCTGTGGTGTGTTCACACTACAGCGATCCCTGGAGGCACGGTCGTGGCACCGTTTCACAGATGAGCCTGCGGCTCCCCTCCCGTTAGGCCAAGATCATAGGGCCGGTGCCTGTGGAGCCTGGTTTTGAACCTGGTTTCTCCCTTAACACCCAGTGCAGCCACCAGGGGGCCACAGCCCACCCAGGGCCATCAAGGCGGACTCGGGGGAGGAAGGGGGGCCCTGGCAAAGGCATGGCGCTGGAAATGCAGTGTGTCGTGAGGCAGAAACAGGTAGCAGTGGAGGGCCGGAGCCCCCACCAGGCTCACCGAGCTGTCCTGCAGCGCCTGCTGCAGGGTGGGCAAGTCGCGCGTGGCGCACCAGGCCTCCGCGATGAGGCACTTGTGCGTGGCACTCACGCTGCACTGGTTGAGGGCCAGGTACACGGCCTTCATCTTGCGGACCTGCACCTGCCAGGGCGGCAGCAGCCGCTGCACCCGGCCCAGCACCTGGCTCAGGAAGCGCTCGGTCTCCCCCAGGACCTGAGACCAGAGCAGGTGGTCAGGAGGGGCGGGGCGGGGGGCAGAGGGGGCGTAAAGGGGCGGGGCGTCAGGAGGGGCGGGGCGTCGGGCGAGGCGTCAGGAGGGGCGGGGCAGGACAAGGCCGCCCACCTCCCGCAGCTCGTGGCTCTGCTGCTGCAGCTGCTGCAAGGCTCCGCGACGAGCCTCCTCCTGCTCCGCGAACGGGAACACGTGGCAGTGGAAGCTGGCCGGGAGGACGGGTGACGTGAGGTGGGGCCCCAGGGGTCCTGGGCTGTGCAGAGGCTGAAGGCTGAGTCCAGAGAGGGAGCTCACGGGGCAGCGCAGGGGACAGGGTGGGCTCTGTGGAAGTGACTTTAGGGACAGCTTGGTGGTGGGGACAAGCAGAATCCTGGGCACAAGGGCAGCGGGTGGCCAGTCCCCGGGGGGCTCACCAGTCAGTGATTTTACGGATCTTCTGCCCGATCTGCTCTCCCCAGTAGGAGATGACGAAGGTCATCCACGGCGCAGGCTCGCCCTGCCAGAGCCGGGGCCCAGTTTACCACGGAGACCTGGCTCCGCCCAGCATGCACCCCAGCCTGGGGCCCCCCAGCCCGCTCACCGTCACGGGGTCCTCCAGCTGCTGCTCCATTTCCCTGAAGCTGGCGATGAGGAAGCCGCGGCAGGCCCTCCAGAGCAGACGCTCCAGGGCGGCGGCCTTGTGGAGTTCCACGGCACCTGCCACGAAGCTGCGGGGCCAGGCAGGGCTGTTGGGCGCTGCTCCTACCCCCCACCAGCACCACCACCTCACCCTGGGCCAGGCCCTGCCCCGGGTGGTCAACCAGGCACACTGGCCCTGCCCCCAGGGAGAAGGCAGGAGCCCACCAGACCTGGCCAGGAGAAACCCCATAAACAAGGAAAATCCCCCGCCTGAGGGAGGTGGCACCATGGGGAGGGGCACTGGCAAGGAGTCCAATGGGGCCTGGCCTGGCTGTGAAGCTGCCCCTCACTTACTTGACCCTCAGGTCCTGGTGTGGTCCCCCGGGGGACTGGAGCAGCGGGGTCCTTTCTGAGGGCCCATCCGTGTAACTGCTTGCCACCTAGGAGTCAAAAGGCACCGTGAGCCTAGCCCCAAACAGGGCCTGGCACCCCTCCCCTTCTCCGTGCACCCTGCCCAGACCAGAGCTGACCGGGGGGCCGTGGCCCTGGCCTTGGCCCTGGCCCAACACAGCTGCGTGCAGCTGCAGCTCGTGCAGCTGGGTCCGCAGGGCCTGCTGGTTGCCCCGCACATCCCGAAGTTCCTGTGCCAGGCGATCTGTCTCCTCCTGGATGCGCAGCAGATCACGGGGTGGGGGTGCCGGCAGTAACCCCTCGGGCGGGGCCAGTGCCAGCCCAGCCCGCCGAACCTCCTCCTGCAGGAAGGCTGAGTGCAGAGGGACGGGCGTCAGGGGAGGCCACTTAGGGGCCACCACCAGCTAATAGCCACTGTTAGCCAAGGGCTGGCTAATGTCTAGGAGCCCCAAATGCCACCCCAAACTCCAGTGGCCACCAGCTAACTGATTCACTGAGTCCGAGACCCCTGGGAAAACCTCAGGCAGAACCTCCGCCCCCGCAGGTCTGCTCCGCTCCCTCTGAGCTCATCCGGACTGCTCTCCCTCTCCAGCCCTTCGGCCACTGCCCAGCCCAGAGCCTGTGTCCCACAGTGTGGTCTTCTCGGCAGGCGAGCTCTGGCATTGTGGGTACTGTGGGTACTTGCACAGAGGCCCACACGGTCCCTGCCTGATTGCTTACAAGCTGTCAAAGAGCTATGAAACCATTACACAAGTGTGCTCCAGCCTCCCGCCTCGCAGGTCCCTCTGGCGCCCGGGCAGGGCTCCCTCCTGGCCCACTCTGAGAAGGAGCTGCTCCTGGGGGCACCTGACCCTAGATCCTGGCCCCTGCCCACCCCCGTCCATCTGTAGCAGAGAAAGCTCTGTACATGCCTCTCTCTCGCTTAGAAAACATGGTGGCCCCACAGGACAAATTCCTGGGCCCTCGTGCAGCATTCGAGGTTTTTCCAAGCCAGCCGTGGCCTAGGCCCTGCGCACAGCTCACCCAAGGCCACTCCGTTCCCAAGAACACTCCACGGATATCAGCTGCTCTGTTCCGGCCTCCCTTCTCTGCCTTCCACCTGGGTGACCCAGAATCTCCCTTTCAGACCAAGCTGGACCGGCACCTCCTCCAGGAAGCCTGCCCGTGATGTGGGTCTGGGGCTAACTCACTGAAAGTTTTGCCCAGCTCCTCGCAGCGCCGAACATCCACCACAAAGCGTCTCTGGAAGGCGCTCACCGAGGCGTTGAGCTGTGGTTGCCGTGTGTAGAGGGGTCAGTTTTCTGGGGAGGGAGCCGGGAAGGTCTCCACCCCTGGTTCCCACCCTGGCTCTCCTCAGGTTATAGCTGCCTCCCCGCAAAAGGTGCTAAGCACACCGTAAACCTCCAGATGCCCAGATGGAGAGCAGACCCCACACTCCCTGAGGAGACCAGGCCAGGGCAGGGTAGCCTCGGCCACGAGTAAACCTGGCTTTCCTAAGAGCAGATGATCTATGACAGAGGCTGCAGGATTTGAGCAGGGCGGGGGCCAGTATGTGGGGAGAGGGTCCACCGGCCAGGACACCTAAGAACGAGGCCCCTCCCGCACCTGTCCCAGACCCACTCACGTCTCTGAACTCCACAAGGCCCAGCTCGCCAAGCTGGCTCACACAGGTGTAGGCAGCACCTGTAGGCAAGAAGAGCTGGACCAGCGCCACCTCTTCACTCCGGAACATGGAGCCCATGGCCCTGTGGGGAGGCGGGAGGTGGGGGCTCAGGCGGGGGCAGGCCACAGAGGGTTCCTGGCCAGGTAGGAATTCCGTAAACCTCAGCTCACGTAATCCTAGAAGGTCCTGCTACCACCTCCATCTGAGAGATGGGGAAACTGAGGCCCAGGAAGCCTCGATGGGGTGCTGAGGTCGCACGGGAAATAAGTAGCCTGGCCCGGCTAACGGCACGGCCTGACTCTAAGCCCAATTTCAAGCTCTTTCCTAGCTGGCTCTGCCCTGTCTGAGGCCCCTGCCCCTCACCCCTGCTGGCTCCTGGCGACACTGGCTCTTCTGACACCTGGCCTCTGTGACCTGCCCTTGCCCTGGATCCTACTCATCCTTGGGGCCCCAGGGCAGGGGGTGCCTCTAGCGAGCCTTAGCCCTGGCTGCCACAGCCCTCGCTGGCCACAAGCCCTTGTCCTTCAACCCCAGGGATCATCTTTGACAACCAACACCCAGGCTGAGGTCGGGCCTGTCCCCACAGGCAGCTGGAGCCCTCCTCCCTCCCTCCCTGTGGTGTCTGGGTGTGCTGAGGACATGGGGGTCGCCACTGGGTCCCCAGGGGTTCTGTGAGGGCACAGAGGCCTGGAAGGGGATACTGATGAACAGGGAACCTTCCTCTGAGGCCTGGCAGCGACCGTTGTGGGTATGGGTGGGACCAGCCTTCCAGATGTCGAAACTATTGAAAGTGAAACTGAGTGAAATGCGCCGGAAAGGCCCGGCGGGGCCTGGCGGAGGGAGGGCCAGGGTGGCCTCCAACGGGCCCTGTGGATGCCCCAGCCCACAAGCCAGAGACCCATGGCTGCTGTTCCCAGGGCCAGCCACTTCCCTTCTGTGCGATCCACTTTCCTTAGCTCTCTGACTGGGAGCGGGAGGAGACAGGCCCAGGTTAGGGCCCCACTGAGGGGTAGGGCTCCTCCTGCTGTCTGGGCTTCCCAAGTCACTTCCTCCCCTGGGGCCTGGTTTCCTTAAGTCTAAGTAGGGAATGCAGCCCTATCCCCAGAGGAGAGAATGCCGAGGAAAGTAGCCTTAGGCTGCAGGAGCCCTGGGCCCTAGACAGCGAAGGGCGGGTTCTATCCCCAGAGGGTCAAGAACCAGGGCTTGGAGCTCTGCCCAAGCTGTGATTGGCTGTGTGATCTCGAGGTAGTCTCTTGCCCTCTCTGGGCCTCTACTTCCTCTTTGGGTAAATAGGACTTGGCCGCCCCCAGCAGAGACAGGACCTAGGTATGGAGATGACAAAAATAACCACAGCCCCCACGTAAGCCCTTCACCCTACTACATCACTTAAACCTAACAACAATCCTGGAGGGGCGAGGCACTGCAGCCCAGTTTTACAGATGGGTCCACTGAGACCTGGAGAGGTGAAGTCCAGCGTCAGATATCAACAGGTGGCCAAGTCAGGCAGGAGCCAGGCGTGGGGCTGCAGCTTTGGAAGTCTGAGCGCCCAGTGTGTGCTCAGCGGAGGGCTGTTCTCTACCCAGGGCACGCTAAAAGGGGGCTGGCCAAACGGGGCACTATAGGAAGCCAGCTACAGGATGCAGAGTGCAGCAGCCCTGGGCAGCTGCTGTGGCAAATCCAGCCTGGTGGCCCTGACTCACAGGGTGCTCGGGCCTGGGCACTTCGCTGGGTGGGACAAGCTGTGGTGGGCACGGGTGTGTAGAGACCTGGCCAGACCCTTCCCCTAACCCACACCCCTCATCTTCTTCGGCCCCAGCCGGAGCCAGGGGCCACCTCAGTCCTGTTTAAAGAGCAAATGAAGGTATCTAGTCCTATGGCCTTCAGGGTCCAGCTCACTCCTCGCTTTGCGCCCCTCTCCTCCTGGTCCCTCGTGAGGCTGGAGGCTAAGGCCAACTCCTCCAGGAAGCCACCAGGTTTCTCCTTGGAGCCTCTGGTCCACGATGATGAGCCTGGCTAGAGGACAGGGTCTGCCACCTCCTCCTGTCCAGATCGGTGGGATCGGGAGTCGGAATGACCCCGCGCGCTTCTGGCTGCCTCTTCCTCGTTGGGTGGGCCTGTTTCCTCATCTGTAGAATGGGTCCCTCCCAACGAGGAAGACGCAGCAGAGAACAGTTCTGAGCACCGCCAGGCCTGGCCGAGTTGGGCTCGGTAGTTGTCAGCGGCTATGAACACCCCATCCTCCTCCTTCTCCTTCCCCTGTCGGCCTCTGCGGCCCCCAGCAAGAACTGACACCCGGCTGGGGCACTCACCCTCAGGTCAGCCGTACGCGGCGCCACTCGGCTCCGGGCTCCCTGCTCTGCGATCCCGGCTGCGGCGCCCACGGAACTCACTTTCCCCCGCGGGCGGGGCCTGGGGCGGGGCCAGTGAAGCCCCGCCCCTCCCCGGGCCTCAACCAGGAGGCGTGGGAGCTGCAGGCAGGGAGACAGTGTCTGAGCTGTGACCTCGCGCTGGCCAAGCTTCCACCCCCGCCCCCCGAAGTTGGGAGACCGACCATTCGGGGCCGCGGGGCGAGGAGGCAGTGGAGACGGGAGCAGAGACACTGACCAGTGCGCGAAGTGCTCACGTCTAGCACTGACAGCAAGCCCTGCTAGGAGGGCTAGGGAATGGGACCTCCGCCACCAAGGGGGCTCCCTGGGCCTATGGCTCAAGCTTGGGGTTCAATACTAGCACATTCCCCCACTTCTGGGACCCCCTCCCCTTACTTAAGGCCGCAGTTACACCCGGTCCTTACACCTTTCTGCCTGATGACCTGGGTTAGGGCCCTGGGCTCCAAGCCTAGTGCTCTGCGTCCTTGGCGGGTGGCTGCCCCTTTCTGGGCCTCTTTCCTCAGTGGCAGCAGGACATTGAGGACCAGGCCACGGTCGTGTTCTTCCCCTTCCTCCCCGCACCCAGCAGGTGCTGGGCAATGCTCTGTGCTTAGCTGTCACTCCATCTGCTGCTGGGTTGTCCTAATGACCTTGCTTCAATTTAGCTCTGGGAGGTTCGCCATGTCCCCGCACCCCTGAGCTGGGGCTCACGGCTGTCCTGCTGCCTGCACTTTAGACAGGCCAGGACCATATTCACTGGGGACCAGGGGCCCGTCAGCTCTGGTGATCCTAGAACCCCTCACTTCAAGGGCCTCTGAGGGGTGCGAGAGGATGAGCAAATGGAGCCCCCGAGCCCAGACTGGAAACTGAGTCACAGCTAAGGTCAGCATCCAAGAACAGTGGGGGATGTGTTTGAGAACGTCATAGGGCTGTTTTCAGAGGGGACCCTTGACACAACCTGACAGCACCAGTGGAGGGTCTCAGGTCGGTCCTGCCCAGGACAGGAGGAACTGGCTCAACCACATTACAAAAGGCTGTTAGAGAAAAATGCCTCTGACACATGTCAGTGAGGAAAAGAATCATGTCAGGAGCTGGGTATAGTCTGACCTGCTTAATGAAAGTATTCTACTCATCCGTGTACAGATGCAGGTTCCACTGTAATGTTGGTTGTCTGAGAAAAACAAAATTCGAAGTGATTTGGGGTTTAAAGCACACTTTGACTGTTGTTTTTGAGGCGCTCCCATCCCTCAGGACTAGCAGTGGGCTGGACTCATGGACCTCCTGGGCCTCCCTTCAGGCCCCGCACTTATTGCTCACTATGCCCTGCTCCTCAGGCTGTGGGGGCCCCAAAGCCTTGGCCAGTGGTAGGGCCTGGCCTGGCCCAGGTGTCATGATTTGAGAAAAGGGTCCCCTGGCAGTGAGCTGGGAAGGACTGTTTCTTTGCTGCAGACCTTCTCAGAGCCTTGACTACGATAACTTGCAGTATCTGTCCATGTGACGGCACTGGGAGCACGTCCCATGCTTACTGGTCCCATGGAACACCCACCCACCATATCCGAGAAGCAACTTGGGAGATTAGTGTTCTGTAAAAAGCACTTTTGCAAATGATGGAGGGGTACTGAGAGCTCGGACCTTAGTTTCTCATCCGACATAGGCTGAGCAAGTCACTTTGCCTCTGAGCCAGTTCCCCCACTGCTGAGAATGTGCTGAAATCCTTTCCCATGCTTAGCACCAAGGTCAAGGGGGCTGTTTTTGGCTATTCCACGGGCACTGGGCCTGTGTGTGGGCCAGAGGGAACCACAGCACTTTGCTGGGACTGCAGAGCAGGAAGTCCCGAGCAGAAGCCAAGCCAGTAGCCTTGTCTGGAAAGGGGATGTGGCTGGAGGTGAAGCAAGGCCAGCTCAGGGGCAGCAGGGCCTGTGTCACTGCCTTGTGACTGTTACCCTCTGCCCTTCAACAAGGATGATCGGGCCTTTCTGAGTTTCTGCTACTTCATGTTCTTCCACTTGAGGCCCAGGGAGGCTCTCCGACATAGGGGTCTTAGTTGTGGGTGGTGCTCAGGAGAGGGCAGGCCCAGGCCCCAGCGATAGACACCCAGGTTACGGGAACAGACCTGAGCTGACAGCCAGCCTTCTGAGCCCTGGGGAATATGTCCAGGAAGACATGTGGCCAACAAGGCTGTTGTGGGCTAAGGCCCAGCCCCAGGTCCCACAGATCCCACAGGAAGGCTGGGCCAGCTCGATTGAGCCCAGTAAGGGACCTGGTCCAGTGGAGGAACCCACAGGCCAAGGGTGGGCTGCAGCCAACCCGGCCCAGACAGCTGGCAGACAGAGGCAATGGGGGAGAGCAGAGCTTCTTTATTGGGCAGCAGGGGCTGCGGGCCAGCCGGGCAGGAGTGTCACCGGTAGAGGTAGTCGGCCTGGATGTTGGCAGCGATCTCAGCCTCCCACTTGTCCCCATTGTTCAGCAGCTTCTCCTTGTTGTACAGCAGCTCCTCATGCGTCTCCGTGGAGAACTCGAAGTTCGGGCCCTGTAGGTGGCAGTGCAGATGTGGCCATGTCAGGTCCCTCCCAGGCGCCTCTGCCCTGGCATCCCCCACCCTGGGGCCTGCTCACCTCGACGATGGCGTCCACGGGGCAGGCCTCCTGGCAGAAGCCACAGTAGATGCACTTGGTCATGTCGATGTCGTAGCGGGTGGTCCGGCGGCTGCCGTCAGCCCGAGGCTCGGCTTCGATGGTGATGGCCTGGGGAGTGGCGCAGGGCACTGCCGCCTGCCAGCCACGCCAGGCTCCAGGCCCACGGTCCAGCCCTCACTGCTCATTCCCACCCCCGCATCTGCACACGCCTGTCCCCTTCTGGGAGGCTCATTCCCTGGGGGCCTACAGGGCAGATCTCTCCAGTCACCTACTTTCAGCCCAGACATGCCTTTCCTGACTCCTCCCCCGACAGCCTGCCTGTCACATCTTTCATGCCAACCTTTTCTTAGCACTTGCCCTGGATGACTGTTTTGTTTGTTCGTTAACCCAAGAACACAAGTCCCACGAGGGGAGGGCTGTGGCCTGCGTGGTTTGCTACAGAACCTGGAGCCCCGAGGGGTCACAACCTGTAGCGGGTTCTCAGTTCCTGCTGGATTTATGGTGAACTCTCCCACTTACGTTTAGTTTTCCCAATTGATGGATGAGAAGATGGAGGCTCAGAGAGGCTGAGGGGCTTCCCCAAGCCACAGAGCAAATGAAAGGCAGAGCCCAAACTCAAAGGCCAGTCCTTAGGTCTCAGTTCCTGGGCATAGCCTTGTGCCAGCTGGCACAAGGGGTGGTCTGGGGCCTCCCACAGGCAGGGGGACCCTCACAAAGGGGTGTGGCCGAGGCCCTCACACCTCCCCAGGAGCGTAATGCCCGCCGTGCACGGTGGGACCTCTGGCTGGTAGCCCCGCCTCTTTTGCCTCGGTTTCCTCAAATATAAAAATGCGGATGACAATCTCTATCTCCCAGAGCTGTTGTAAAGATAAGTCATGACCCTGGCCGAGGTCCCAGTCTGCGGACGGCGCTTGCTACCGGGGAGCCGTCACTGTTGTTATTTTGGGGCTCTCCTATGTGCTCCAGGTTGCTGGCTGGACTGAAGACATCAAGGCCCGTGGCCTGGAGGACCTGGGAGCGGTCCAGGAGGTGAGCTAGGACAGCAGCCGTCCTAAGCCACGTAGACATGGCTCAGGAGCAGCCACTGGAACAGAGTCACTGTGTGGACAGAGTAAGCGCCGTGCCTGCTGGGGCTCCTGCCGGGCGTGCCATGGGTCTGTCCGCCGTGGTCCTTCTGTTTCTACACTAAGAGGCCCTGAGTGCAGGACGTCTGTGCAGGACCCTCCCACAGAACCGAATGCCGGGGTTCAAAGGAACGGCAACCAGGGGCAGCAAGGGCCTTGGTTGCGGTGTGCGACCTTGGGTGTGGCTCTGAGACAGGTACACAGGCCTGGGTTTATGCCACTGACCAGACCCCCACGGGGAGGACCCACTCGTGTCACGTGGTCTGCTCAGGGCTGGAAGCTTCATCCTGCTGACTCAGGATTCACTGACTCTGAGTCAGCCCAGTGACATGGTTCCCATTCATGGGTGGGGGAAGTGGCTCAGGGAAGGAAAGGGGTTTTCACACATGCAGCAAGGGGATGGAGTTCGGGCCCAGGGCTGCTGGGCTTCCCTCTGCCAGTGGCAAGGGCTGGGTGGCGGTCAGTAGGGGTCGGGGGCTCACCTGGGCGGGGCAGACGGCCTCGCAAAGCTTGCAGGCGATACAGCGCTCCTCCCCGGATGGGTAACGGCGCAGCGCGTGCTCCCCGCGGAAACGTGGGCTCAGCGGGCCCTTCTCAAACGGGTAGTTGATGGTGGCTGGCTCCCGGAACAGGTAGCTCAGGGTCATGCCCAGGCCTGTGAGCAGCACGGGCATGGTGGGTAGGGCCTCTCCTCCCTGGCCACTGGTGCCCACCCCCAGCCCACCCAGCCCCGCCCCCAGGGCCCACCTCGGATGAGCTCCGTCCACAGCAGGGTCTGAGCTGCCCGGTCAGTCACCGACTTCATGTCCATGGAGGGCTCTTGCGCGTTCACGTACTCTGCCAGAGATGGAGGCTTGTAGGCTGTGCTGGTGGTGGGGATGGGGTGTCCCACAGCCTCCCCCGCCTCACCAGGAATCCAGCTGAGGGAAATGAGTCTTGGCCTTCCCGCCTGGGACAACAGGTGGGCCCTCCGGGGGCTTGTTCATTCACCAAACCTTCCCCCCTCGGCCTCTGGCCTCAGGCAGTCCTCACCCACTCCTCCCTGTGCCTGTCTGGCCGTTAGAGGCCAGGAGTAGAGGGGGCTGGGAAGGCTTGGGTGGTGGGTGAAGATGCATGGGCACCCAGGGCTCACACTTGGCAGCTCCCTCCCTGCCCCACAGAGGGGATCTCTGAGATCACACTGTGTAGCCACAGGGAGGGCACCTCAGCCCTTGCAATGACAAACTGTGCCATGAATCATATCAATCTTGATCATCATCCTCATTTTACAGAGTGGAAACTGAAGCTCAGAGGGGGAGCCCCCGGCAAAGCCAGGCCTCCTCCTCTGCCTCTGGCAGGACCATGATCGGGAAAGCCTGAGACTCCAGGTGCCCTGGACTCACTATAGGTGGCTGCCACTGCGCCGCTGTGCAGGCTCCGGCCACTAGAATGCCCTGCAAGGAGAGAGGTTATGTTGTGTAGCTGCAACCTTGTGCTGGGACACTGTGCTCCCCCTGGCCCGAGAAAGGCTCCCTTGGTCCTACCTGTGTGTGCGGCCTGGACCAGGGCCCGAAGCAGCGTGGGTGTAGTCAGGCAGCGCATCTGTCAGCATGAAAAGCATGGGAGGTGCGGTGGGTCCCAGACCCGGCCCCCCAGGACTCTGACACTGCAGGAGCCCTGACCCTTGACTCAGTGGCACTGTGTCATCTTGTCCCATTCCTGTTAGAGGCACAGATGGCCTTCCTGTTTTTAGGTGTGGCCTTCCCAGCCTTCCTACCTGACCCAGCTCCACTGGGCTAAGATTTAGGAAGTACTGTGGATCCCAAGTTCTATCTATTTCACCTTTTAAGAAATCTTTAAAATCCATCCCTCCTACCGCCCATCCCTCCCATCTCTCCCCTCCCATTTATTCTCCCGCCAGCATTTACTGAAAGTTCACTGTGCCAGGGGCCACATGCACTGTCATTTTATCCTTATGAGGGACCCATGAGAGAGGCACAGATGAGAAGCTGCATATCAGTCCTGTTGAGTGACTGGCCCAAAGCCACACACTAGGGGGTTGGGATCAGGAACTGAAGCCAGGCCAGACCCCTCCTTTTACACCCCCAGCCCTCCCCGGCTGGAAACCCTTGATTTAACCCATGAGGCTTAAATAACCCTCATGATCAAGTTCCTTTCCCCAGCATCAAGGCTCTTGTGGAACAGTCTCCCAGACTGCCAAATGACCTTGAGCAGGTGAGTCACCTGGCTTGTTTTCTGTGAAATGGGGGGTCATGAGAATGTAGGGGCTTTGTACATGCCGAGGGTTTAGCCCAGAGCCCGGCACTTAGCCCGGGTTCGAGAGTGGCCTACCGTGACCTGTGACCTCTAACGGGCCCATTTCTTTTGACCACTGACTTCAATACCAGGCGCCCAACCCAACACCTTCCTCGACCTTCCCCATGACCTCTGACCCCAAGGACGCCGGCGGCGCATGCGCCCAGAGGATGCCGGCGTCCCGGCCCGCCCGCTGCATGCTGAAGGACACAGGGCCTGCGGATCCTGAGTGGGACGAGATGAGGCCTGGCACAAAGCTGGCAAGGCCAACGGGAACATCACACTCGCCCCCGACGCCGCGGTGCCCAGGCGCGGCCTTAACAGCCACGCCGCGAACACCCACCTTGAAGCGTTGCCGCTCCTTCCCGGTACCCAGCGGCCTGTCCTCCGAGAGGCGGAGCCTACGCTCGAGGACGCTGCCATTGAGCTGGCTGGCTTCGTCTCCTCCGCGCTGACCCTCCATGGTGTGGTCTGATTGG
>NW_011889227.1:235448-237244 GCF_000151845.1 Pteropus vampyrus | reverse complement strand
CAGCTGCGGGGCTCCAGGGCCATCAGCAGCATCCGCAGCCTGCGCGGCGTGTAGGGCGGGTAGCGGATGGAGTAAATCTTCTCCATCCCAGGGCGGCACAGCAGGCAGGCGCGGTGGTGGGAGAAAGTGTCGAAGGAGAACTT
Organism: Pteropus vampyrus; assembly: GCF_000151845.1. NCBI lineage: Eukaryota > Metazoa > Chordata > Mammalia > Chiroptera > Pteropodidae > Pteropus > Pteropus vampyrus. Next base: position 237,101 of record NW_011889227.1, on the reverse strand, counting down.
GCCGTGGTAGCTGCCCATCCCGCTGGCACCTGTGCAGTGGCACGGAACACGACAAGCCCTTAGCCAGCTGAGGTGGCATCAGGCAGACCTCGGCTCTGCCAGTCACACGCAGTGTGCCCGGATAGGCTACTTCGCCCCCTCCGAGCCTCGGCCTGCCCATCTGTAAAGAGGGCTGATCAGGAGAGTCTGTGGGTAAAGGGCTTAGCCCTGAGCCTGGCCCCAGCTCCACAATCATTGAGGGTGCCCGGTGCCCTGCCAGGCGTTAGGACAAGCTATGTAGATGGTGGTCAAGAGTGTTGATTCTGGAGCGACTGCCTGGGGTTGAATCCCAGTTCTGAACTATTTCTGTCACCTTGGGCAGGTGACTTCGCCTTGGTCTCCTCTGTGACATGTGGTGACAGTGGCACCCACCTCCTAGAATTGTGAGGATTGGGCAAGTGTTCCGACCCGTGGACACAGGGCGCTCTGTTGTGAGTCCTAAGTCTAGGTAGGGATGCAGTCAAGAACCCAGTAGCATCTGCACTGGAAAGTCCAGGGGGCCCAGCCTGGAGGAGCTGGGGGCAACAGGGAGGGCGTCCTAGAGTGAGCGAGGCCTGAGGGATGTGGAGCTGACCACAGAAAGAGGGTGGGTGTGGGCAAGAGGGACCCGGGGTTGGCGACAACTCAGAGAGCCTTGGAGGTAGGTGACCTGTAACATGTTAGGACCTGGGCAGAGCTCATTGTGGCTGGGGCAGCAGGCAGGGCAGTGGACAGAGGAGGCTGGAGCAGGACACTGTGGCCAGACCAGGGTGGCCGGCCCCAGAAGCCATGAGTCAGCGACCTGGCATCATTCTTCAGGGGCCTGCGAGTCCAGGACATGTCCTTTGGGAGCAGCAAGGTCAGGTTCATGCCCGGACAGACCCCACGCTTCCTTGACGGGGAGGAGCTTAGAGTAGAGACTGGTGGGCGCAGAAGGGGGTCCCAGGGTCAGGACAACAGCAGTGCCTTGGCTCTCGGCCTGCTGTGTGCTCCCGGGACACTAGCCACTCTCCGGGAAGGGCCAGGCCCTGCTGGTTGCTTCCTCTTGTTCCGAGTGTGGACAAGTGGAAGGATCTCAGGTCCCCAGCCCTGCCACTCCACTGAAGAGGAAGTGGCTACCCCTGACCACGCCACCTTTGGGAGCCAGGCCTTTGCAATGGGGGCTGGAGAAGGGGCGTCTGCACTCGCTTGGGGCTCCCTTAGGGTGAATGGATCTGGAATCACTCCTGTCTGCTGGGGATGACGTGCTGAGGGTTGAACTGGGGACATGTGTTAAGGGAGCGGTATGTAGCCTCCCAGGAATAAAGAGCATGGACAGGCTGCTCTGTGCGTGCAGACGGGCAGACTCAGGGACATGGGGGGAGAGCAGCAGCACCCCGGACGGTCATCGCAGTGTGTCTGCGCGCCCGTCCACGTGTGGAAAAGGCTCCTCTCCAGACCGCAGAGGGGAGCGGGGTGGAGGCGTTGGTGCCGTTCGGTCAGGTAAGGTAAGAGAAGGCAGGGCTCTGCCGCTACCTACCCACTCCTCCTAAAGGCAGGCTGGTGAGGGTCATGTGCATGAAGCCGTCGTTCCCACAGAAGCCCCCGCTGCTGGTCCGGGCCAGCACCTGCTTGACCACCTGGGAAGAAGCAGCA
>NW_011889227.1:232602-235228 GCF_000151845.1 Pteropus vampyrus | reverse complement strand
AGGGAGGGCGTCCTAGAGTGAGCGAGGCCTGAGGGATGTGGAGCTGACCACAGAAAGAGGGTGGGTGTGGGCAAGAGGGACCCGGGGTTGGCGACGCCTCAGAGAGCCTTGGAGGTAGGTGACCTGTAACATGTTAGGACCTGGGCAGAGCTCAGTGTGGCTGGGGCAGCAGGCAGAGCAGTGGACAGAGGAGGCTGGAGCAGAACACTGTGGCCAGACCAGGGTGGCCGGCCCCAGAAGCCATGAGTCAGCGACCTGGCATCATTCTTCAGGGGCCTGCGAGTCCAGAACGTGTCCTTTGGGAGCAGCAAGGTCAGGTTCATGCCCGGACAGACCCCACGCTTCCTTGACGGGGAGGAGCTTAGAGTAGAGACTGGTGGGCTGCAGAAGGGGGTCCCAGGGTCAGGACAGCAGCAGTGCCTTGGCTCTCGGCCTGCCGTGTGCTCCCGGGACACTAGCCACTCTCCGGGAAGGGCCAGGCCCTGCTGGTTGCTTCCTCTTGTTCCGAGTGTGGACAAGTGGAAGGATCTCAGGTCCCCAGCCCTGCCACTCCACTGAAGAGGAAGTGGCTACCCCTGACCACGCCACCTTTGGGAGCCAGGCCTTTGCAATGGGGGCTGGAGAAGGGGCGTCTGCACTCGCTTGGGGCTCCCTTAGGGTGAATGGATCTGGAATCACTCCTGTCTGCTGGGGATGACGTGCTGAGGGTTGAACTGGGGACATGTGTTAAGGGAGCGGTATGTAGCCTCCCAGGAATAAAGAGCATGGACAGGCTGCTCTGTGCGTGCAGACGGGCAGACTCAGGGACATGGGGGGAGAGCAGCAGCACCCCGGACGGTCATCGCAGTGTGTCTGCGCGCCCGTCCACGTGTGGAAAAGGCTCCTCTCCAGACCGCAGAGGGGAGCGGGGTGGAGGCGTTGGTGCCGTTCGGTCAGGTAAGGTAAGAGAAGGCAGGGCTCTGCCGCTACCTACCCACTCCTCCTAAAGGCAGGCTGGTGAGGGTCATGTGCATGAAGCCGTCGTTCCCACAGAAGCCCCCGCTGCTGGTCCGGGCCAGCACCTGCTTGACCACCTGGGAAGAAGCAGCAGTGAGGCTAGGTGGCTGGGCAGCAAGAAGCCAGGTCCCAGGAGCTATCCCCAGGTCCCAAGGGCTCTGCCCAGCCCCCTCAGCGCCCTGGAAGGGTTCCAGTTCACCATGGGAGTTGAAGGGGGTCGGGGGACAGGTGGAGGGCATGGCCGCATAGCAGCCTGCCACCGAGCTCCGGACTCAGGACGTGCTGCTCTGTGCAGGGTGCTGGGGACAAAGACTCAGGTCCCAGGGGGAGGCGGGTTTGCCTGGGGACATGGATAGTGCACGGGAGGTGCTGAGTAGTCAGGGAGGTGTCCCAGAGGAGGGATGTGACGTGCCTGCCGAGTCTTGGGTGGGGGGGGGTGGCAGGAGTCATTCAGGCAGATAGAGAAAGAGGGCGCCCCAGGCAGAGTGAAGGGCAGGTGGGGAGGCCCGGGGACGGAAATGGGGCCAGGCTGTGTGGTACGTAGCACAGGGAGGTCAGACTAGACCACATGGTCACATTGGTATTTTAGACAGGTGAACTTGGTCTTTGCTTGACTTAATGCAGGCCCTTTCTCTTCAATCTTTAGGTTTACCTGAAGAATAAGAGGAAAAAAGATTACTAGACCCTAAATAGTCGTTCACGAAAACTTCACTATATTAAGTTAGAGCGTGTAGCCTTCAGATACCGGCTGGGCTGGGGTTCATTTGATGGTGGGGAGGGCAAACTGCCAGTCGGTGGGCTCAGAGGTCACCTCAAGACCAGCTGTAGTGACACAGACAGAATGGGGAACATTAGTGCTTTAGGAGGCGTATGGGCACGTCACGTGGAGTGAGGCGTGTCTCGGGTGTCACCGTGTCCTGGGATTAGTGCTAGGCAGTCAGAAAAGCTTGAAAGCCTCTCTGCCAGATGAGCCCTATTCCAAAACACCTGTGCTGCATTTTCGAAAGTGAACATAATCCACATAAACCAGGGCTCCTGGAGGAAGAGCTCATTGTACGGCTGGGCAGAGAAAATACAAGATGAGCTTGAAGCATCTTGTAGACCCAGCAAAGAAGGAAGTGGTGAAGAGGACGAGAAGACGGGCGGGTCTCGGGCACACAACAGCTCCCAGGGCCCAAAGCCGGGAAAACCGAGCAAGGACACAGGGCGGCACTGGATCGTAACCCAGAGAATAAAGCAGGTGCACACGTGTCCACGCCGACACTGACAAGAGCCACATCTCCCTTACAGGTTCCAGGTAGCATATGTAGATGTCCCCCTTTGAGCAGGTGGAGATGAGTGACACCCTCGCCCATCGAAGGCTAGACTTTGGGAATGGAGTAAGGAAAGGAAAATTGGTCGCTGCTCATGGAGACCAGTGGCAGACACGACCTTGGCTGAGCGGTGAAGGTTAACCTCACCGGTGACGTGTGGATCTTGCGGACCCCTGATAGCGTGGGCGGACCTCAGCCCTTGCCTCTGCTGTGTTCTTCCATGAGAAAAACAGCAGACCGCTGACATTGAGGACTTGGGGCAAGAGACCAGGCTGGTACCCCTGAGGCTGAGAGACGGTCACAGGCTGGGGGACCCC
>NW_011889227.1:226340-226616 GCF_000151845.1 Pteropus vampyrus | reverse complement strand
GACCACTGTGCCTGGGAGGTCGCCTGTGTCCTGAGGGAGGTTCGGGCCTGTATGAGGGACGGTCTGCCTCAGCTGAAGGCCGTGTTCAGAAGAGCAGGCTGTTCTGACCCAGGGCTGCGTGCCCTCGCTGAGCCTCCCCTGGGGGTGACCGGGAATGGCTGCCCTACCTACAAGGCCTGCAGGTTCAATGAGAGGACTCCTGCAGAGTGGGGCGGGGCAGGGCAAGGGCCGCCCGCTGGGAGGGTGGGGGACACTGCTGGTGAGACCAGAGGGAGG
>NW_011889227.1:221730-224020 GCF_000151845.1 Pteropus vampyrus | reverse complement strand
CCGGGACTCCCCCACCTTCTCGGCACCCACCCCCGCCTGCCTGCACCCAGTGGGCCCACAGACATCCCTATGGAATTCCTGTGTAACCCCAGAGGGCCAGGGCTGGCCATACACCCACACCTACATACCCACATACCCACACACACACGCACACGGACTCGCATGCGCACACACACAGTGGCCCACAGACAACTCCTCTCGGCCAGTGGGCAGGAGAACCCTGGACCCTGAGGCAGCCACAGGGCTGGCATGGGATCACGGACAGCTACTGCACTGCCCCTGAGGGTGGGGAGGCAGCCGGTAACCACACAGAAATCAGCCCCAGGCCCCGTCCTCTGCTCCTGGAGATGGGGCCGTCCTCGCCCCTGCCAGGCCTGAACAGAGTGACCAGAAGGAGTTTGGTAAGTAGAGGGACAGTCCAACAACCTCTACCACAGCCACCACTTTGGGACATTCCAGACACAGAATGCTCTGTTGTCCCCTGCCCCCAGCCTGGCAGCACTGCCTCGGGAGGCCAGGCGGGCTGGTGGTGACTCAGAGGGCTGGGTGACAGCAGGCTGTAGCCTCCTCTCTCCATGCCCCAGCTCCCCAGCAAGACGGGGAGAGAGCCCCAGCCTCCCAGCGGCCCTGCTGCCCACCCCAGCCTGGGCCGGCCCGTGCTGGCGGAGCAGGGAACAGTGGGGGCAAGTGGTGAGGGGGTAGTCATGCCTCTATGCTGTCATCAGCCAGGGCTGGCAGGTGGGGTGAGGGCCCCAACATTCCCCCGGGCCCCTGCCTGTTTACTTGAAGCTCATCAGAGGAGCGCACTGACGCATTCACTCCTCGGCCTGCTGCCAAGAGCCCACGGGGACCCTCTCTTGCCTTCTCTGACTTTCTTCCTTTCAGGTATCAGCATGGCCGATGCCTCCTCCAGGCAGCCCACCCTAATTACTCCCTCACACACTCTCACAATGGGCCCTTGGCTTTGCTTCTCGCCACACTGGGTCATAGATAGATACCTAGTTTCATTCTTTCCATTCCCCTGGCCCTCCCCCTTGTCCCCTGCTCCCCCTCCCACTTCACTGGGAGGCAGGCTGCTCTTGGCCTACTTAATTTGTCATCAGGGTCTTAGTACCCCAATCTTCTCATCTGTGAGGGCGATAATGATAGCACCCACCAGCCGACATGTTGTTTATCGAGGATGAGACCACACCGTCCAGTCCTGAGCCCAGGGCTGGGCATTAGTGCCTTCAAAGCTGCCAGCAATTGCTGTTAAGTGGCTACTGTCACCTTGGCCCTTAGTTTTCTGGCAGGCTCCATGGCCCTGAGGGCCGAGCCTGCTGCAGCCAACAGGATGTCCTGGGCCACCTGACACTGCTGAGAGCCTGGCTGGAGCCCCAGGCTTCCCCCTGGGTGTGAATGGAGGCCAAGGGATCCCACTGGCTTCCTGCTCTGGTAGGAAGAAACCGGGCAGTGGCCTTGGGCACCATGGCTCCCACAGATGGTGGCAGTGTGGCAGAAGGGGGACATTCTCAGAGCCCCCCTCAGCCCCAGGCTTGTCCCCTGCCTCTTGGGAGGAAAGTATACTGGCCGGTGCTGAAACCCTGGAGCAAGACCCCTGCCAGCCTCTAGAGTCGCCATCTGGGCTTGTCCCCCAGCTCTGCCTCGTACTGGCCATGTGACCTTGGGCAAGGCACTTAGCCTTTCTCTGCCTCGATTTCCTTGTCTGTAACGTGGGGATGATAGAGCACTTGCTGCCATCCTGAGGATTAAAGGACATGAGGCCACAGAAAGCATTTGCCACTGTGCCCGTAATAAGTGCTCAATACAAGTCAGCTGTGGTTATTTTTACTAAGCACTCCACAGATATTTATTCTATTTCTGCCCCGCCTCAGCCCTTTCTCTGTCCTGCCCTCCCCTGCAGACTCCGCGATGGCTGCCCAGGGCACGGCTCACCCACCCTCTCCTGCCTCCTCAGTTGTTGGAGCTTTCATTAGAGTCCATGCCGAACCCACAAAAATGTAAGGCATGTCACTTGCATGGCACACCTCCGGGCAAGGTGAGCAGTGGGGGTAACTCTGTGCAGATGGAAGTCTGGATGGAACCTTCCAGCAGCCTCTCCTGGCAACCCTGAGGCCAACTCAACCCATATTGCCCCCTACTGGTTGGTCACTCCAGACCAAGGCCCCGAGGGGGTTCCCGCTGGGGACCGGGGAGCTGAGCACAACCCAGCAAGCACAGGAGCCAAGGCCATCTTCCACCTGGGGGGACCCCGGGCCTGTGACCCACAGATGAGGGGATTCCTTCATCA
>NW_011889227.1:209640-221680 GCF_000151845.1 Pteropus vampyrus | reverse complement strand
TTTCTCTGCCTCGATTTCCTTGTCTGTAACGTGGGGATGATAGAGCACTTGCTGCCATCCTGAGGATTAAAGGACATGAGGCCACAGAAAGCATTTGCCACTGTGCCCGTAATAAGTGCTCAATACAAGTCAGCTGTGGTTATTTTTACTAAGCACTCCACAGATATTTATTCTATTTCTGCCCCGCCTCAGCCCTTTCTCTGACCTGCCCTCACCTGCAGACTCCGCGATGGCTGCCCAGGGCACGGCTCACCCACCCTCTCCTGCCTCCTCAGTTGTTGGAGCTTTCATTAGAGTCCATGCCGAACCCACAAAAATGTAAGGCATGTCACTTGCATGGCACACCTCCGGGCAAGGTGAGCAGTGGGGGTAACTCTGTGCAGATGGAAGTCTGGATGGAACCTTCCAGCAGCCTCTCCTGGCAACCCTGAGGCCAACTCAACCCATATTGCCCCCTACTGGTTGGTCACTCCAGACCAAGGCCCCGAGGGGGTTCCCGCTGGGGACCGGGGAGCTGAGCACAACCCAGCAAGCACAGGAGCCAAGGCCATCTTCCACCTGGGGGGACCCCGGGCCTGTGACCCACAGATGAGGGGATTCCTTCATCAAACCAGGCTGGGTGCCCCAAGCCCAGCTCCTCTGGGGCACGTCTGAGATGTGTGAGTTCCTAAGGAAGTTGTGACTATGTGACTCAGTTCACCATCACGACAGCCAGGCAAAGCCACTGTGATTCTCCTCGCCGAAGGGGATGGGACCTGGGCACAGGATGAGCAAGGGGCTTGCTGAGGCCACCCAGCTTCTTCACCCTGGAGATCCGGAATCCAGAGGGTCACCCACCCCCACGCCCCATCCTCCCACCTGTGGCTGGGCGGGAGCAGGGCGGCCTGACCCCTGCGGAGAGGGGATGTCTCCAGGCCAGCCTGAGCTGCAGACCCAGGGCCAGGGGGGCAGTGGCATGTGGGTGGGGTGGGGGTGGGGGGCACCGGGGCACTGGGTGGGGCGCAGGAAGGTGTGCTATTCGTAGCCTCCTCCCCTTGGCCTCTGCCTTCCCACCATTCCTGACACGCCCACCTGCCTCCCCTTCTTGCCTTCCCCGGCCGAGCTGCTGAAGTCCCAGGGGCTGGCCGCCCTGGGGGTCTCGGGGTGCGGACCCCTCCTAGTGGCCTGAGGTGGCCCCAGCTTCAACCACCTGTATTGCTTGACTGTTCCAGGCCCACTGCTTCCAGGTGAGGGTTGGGTGGGCCAGTTGCTAAGTCACTTGCTGGTGACACGGGACAGACCTGTTTTCCCTGGCCAGGAGGCCGTGATCCTGGAGCTATTCTTCTAATCAAAACGACCAGGCACTGACTGTGCCAGCGTGGGTGCAGCTAACGCCCAGGGGCCCTGAAGGAAGCTGAGGCCCAGAGAGGGGGTGTGGGACCCCAGAGGGAAGCAGACGGGGCGGGCACTCAGGTCTGCCGGCTCCAGGGCATCAGCGAGGCTCACTGTCCCCATGCCCCAGCCTGCCCTGCCAACGAGCCCTCCGATGGCGCCGGTGCCCTGCTCCCATCCTACCCCGACCTCTGCCTACACCAGAGGTGTTCTAAAAGCACCTAACCCGTATGACGCGTCGGGGGCCCGGGGACCCGGGCTCGAACCCCAGCAAGGCCGTGTATTAGCTAGAAGCCCCTGGGCAGGTGGCTCGGGCTCCCCGTGGCTCTCCTTCCCCACTTGTGAAATGGGGGCTGTCGGTCCACAGTGCTGCTGGGAGAAAGGTCCAACCGGCTCGTGCAAAGCCAGCCTGTGAGGGCTCGGTGACGATGGCTCTGAGCAATCATTCAGACTGAAAGACGGGGCTTTGGCGGGGAGACCCTGGGGTGAGAGCCCGAGGAGACCTGGGCCCAGCGTGGACGGCAGGAAGGCGAGGACATCAAACTGAGACCCAGGTGGCAAAGGTGACAGAGGTAAACATAGTGGTCTGCGGGCCTGGGAACCCCGATCAGCTGCCAGAAGGTGGTGGTCACGGGCGGTGGGGGCCCTGCCACAAACGGCTCCTGACGCCCTGCTGTTTCCTACCTGATCCCCCCCACCCCACAGCCTTAACCTAGACGTCCATGGGGCTACCCCAAGCTCTGGGCGGCTGCCCCCCAGTTCTATGGAGACCGTGGAGGGGTGGGGACCAATCGCAGTCCCAGCCCACAGAGGGGCTGTGCCACAGGCTCCCCAACACCAGCAAAGTCCTTCTGATGATCAGCGCCTATGCGAGGCAGGCCCACCTGACCGGCCCCGCTTCCTGGCCCCCGGCCACATCCACCCAAGGCCGTGTATTAGCTAGAAGCCCCTGGGCAGGTGGCTTGGGCCTCCCCGCGGCTCCCCTTCCCCACTTGTGAAATGGGGGCGGTCGGTCCGTAGTGCTGCTGGGAGAAAGGTCCAACGGGCTTGTGCAAAGCCAGCCTCCGAGAATCGCTCGCTCAGGACCCTCAGCCAAACACCAGGCACAGGCACGTGGTGGTGTCCGGGAAATGCGTGTGGCCAAATGGATGTTCGAGTTCCCCTCACCCCACCCCACGCCCGCCTGCCACCGCAAGGATGGGGGACTGCCATTCCAGTGGCCCATGGGCCCAGAGCTGGGGCCCTGGGCTCCCCTAAAGGACGTGTAACCCCAGTGAGAGGGGGGATGGTAGCCCAGCTCAGACAACACAAGGGCATCTGCTGGCCGCCTGGCTTCGGGGACCCCTCCCAGGCCTCGCCTCGTCTCTTCCTGCTTCAACTGTCTTACCATCAAAGAGAAGTCCCTCCGTCCTTCCCCTTTCTCCCCAGGCAGGCGGAGGACAAAGCCAGTCTGTATGTGGCCTTAAGTGACCCCCCTTGCCTGGGCCACTAGCACCCTGAGTCTAGCCCCGATTGCTCACAGCTGTCTCCCCAGCGTCCCCAAGACACCATACCTGAGGTCCTGCCAAGCTGCCCTTCCTCCAGGCGTTTCCTGCTCTGCGGCCGCCCTCCTGGCCTTTATGAAATGTCTAAGGCCCAGCCGGCCCCTGGGGCGGGGCTGCTGGCACTTGGCCTGGCCTGAGACTCTCCGCGCCTTGCGCCTCCCGCCTCCCGCCTCCCGCCTCCCGCCTCCCTCGGTGTGAAGAGGAGACTATTCGGTGACGGGACTGCTGAGGGACCCTCGAAGTCGATTCGGCTGGATCAGAGCCAGACCAGACCCCCCTCCCCCACCCTTCCCCAGGCAAGCCTGTAAGGCATTTTCCCTTATCTAGGGACGTTCGCGCCTTGGTACCCCTACTTGTCTTGGCCTGTCATGGTGGGGTGAGAATAGCCACTTTGTCTTGCCACCGCCCAAGACACACTGCTTCTGTTTGCTCCCTTAATAAACTCTCGATGCGATGATGAGTTGTCAGCCTCTCTGTGGTCTCTCAGCCCCAGGAAGTTTTACGTAACACTCAGGGGCCTCTAGATCCTCTCCTGGAGCTAGAGAAGGAGCCAGGGCCCAGAGAGGGCCAGCAGCAGGCCAGGGCCACACGGCAGACTTCCAGGGGACTCTGAGCCGAGGGGTCCAGCCCGAGGCCCGGCGGGCAGCTGGAGAAGGAGGAGGGCCCTAGGAATTACGGCATGAAGTGGGACCCAGTGGCCTGGAATAGCAAAGCAAGCCCCGCCCCCAACCTCAGCCCCTCTGAGCCTCGGTTTTCCATCTGCAAAATGAAGAGGGCAGATCCAGACATGGCCGGAGTCCAGAAATACACTCCAGACCCCGACGCTGCCTGCTCCATCGCCCTGCCCTCCAAGCGTTTGTGTCAATCAGCATCACCTCATCTGGTACCCCGCTCACAGAGACTGTCCTACACCCTGACATTTCACGAGGAGGAGATGGCACTCCAGAGAGGGGACAGGACTTGACCACACAGGGCGTGAGCGGCAGGCCTGGGACCCACATCAGAAGCCTGTGTCCATTCGTTCCCAGATGTCGCCTCCTGCCTCCTGGGGAAAAGTGCCGCCCTCTGCCCTCTAGGGCAACCCTCGTGATGATAAGTGTCACCATGGTGGCTCCTGTGTTCCTCAGGTACCTGAGCTGTGCGGGGAGTGAGGGTTGAGGAGTGGGGGTTGCTGTCCTCTGCCTTGCCCTGGCTTCCGCCCAAACATACCTGTAGGAGCCCGCGGACAGGGGAATGATCCTGAGCAGGAGCAGCTGTTGGTATCAAGCAGGCAGGTGATTAGGTTTCAGGTGTGGGGGCAGGAACATCCTTTGTGCCATCGTCTTGTGCCTGCCGCCCTGGGCCTGCCACCCGTGACCCTATGCTCTGGTGCCTTGAGTCTACCTGGGATCCTGGACTGGGGCCTCTGAGCCGCTCTGGCCCCAGGGAGAAGCTCCTCACCACCCCCCGCTTCCCCGCTCCCCTTGCCTACCTGGAAGGGCAGGAGAGGTCTCCTGGCCCACTACTGCTCCGGTAGCCCCTGGAGGCTTCAGCCACGGGGGACAGGGGTCAGGGGCTGCAGATGTCCTGTCCTCTGCATGGAATGGAGCCCCCAGCCGCTGCCTGTCACGTGGCTCAGCATGTGACAGCCCTGCCCTGCTATCTGGAGTTGAGCCAGGAAGAGGCAGAGGGCTGAGCCAGCACCAGGTGGGGCTGAGCCTGGGTTGAGCCTGGCAGTCCTCAGCCAGGAACCAGGCTCAGAGAGGGACAGCCACTGGTCTGAGGCCACACAGCAATCAGGGACCTACCTGGGGAGTTACTGGTGGGTGGGAGGGGTGTTACAGAATCCTGAGGGCCTCTCCCTAGCCAGGGACCCGCTGCAAAGGCTAATTCTGAACTTGCCATGAATTCAGGAACATCTTGGGAGGTCCCCAAAGAGGCCCGACCTCCTGGCACAGCAATCCTATTCTGGTCTGGCAGTGAAGCCCCCCCAGTATGAGGGGGAACTGCTCCTTGAGGAGGAATAGGGGCCAGTCCTCTCCCCTCTCTGGGTTGAATGCCTCTGTTACAGATGAGACAACAGGCTGAGAGGTGCAGTGACCAGGCCAGGACCACACAATGTGAGGGGCGGGTGGGGATTCTAGCCCAGCTAGGCCTGACTTCCGGGCCCTCGTGTAGGATTCGAGTGAGGGTCACCCCCCACTTCTGGGAGCCTCATGTCTCAGCTGGAAGCAGCAGCCACCTTTTCCTAGACATCTGCTGTGCCAGGCACTGGGCAGGGTCCTCGGCACATCAGCTTGGGGACCTCGCACAGCCTGTGATGATCACTGTCCTCATGGTTTTTAATCTAAAAAAAAAATGGTAGAGCTTCAATTCACCTCAGCGCAGGGAAGTGGCGGAATTGGGTGCGCAGTGGGCCCGGTGTGCTCCTGTTTGGGACACGAGGCACGGGTAACATGCTTTTTCTGCTTCTTGACACCCCAGGAGTGTCTGAATTGGGAGCGACATCGATTGCTCCTGTTTGCTTTTTTGTAAGAAACGACTATTATTTTTATAATGAGAACAAAAACATAAAACCTACTACCTATTCCAGAGAAAATCATTTGACATCGGTGAGGGGGATGTGGCTGCTCCTTTCTGGGGGTGTGACAGTCAGTGTTTACAGTCTGGACCTGCTGGCCTTGCTTGGTTCTCTGCCCTGCAGGCCACACCATCCGTGTTTAGCCGGTCCCTCCATGCCAGCTGGCAGGCAGTCCCAGGGCCGGAGGGTCTAAGGGAAGAGGTGGTATCATTAGCCCCCAGAGGGTCAGGGGCAACCAGGGAAAGCTAGACCAAGACGAGCCAGATCTGTGGGTGCTGGGTCCCTGAAAAATACCCCAGCTTCTCCCTTTCCCCCACCTCTGTCTCCTCCCAGTGCCTCCCATCCACTGAATTTAATCAGAGAACCTGTCGCTCATGTATTTGAAAACTCTCCTCTCCAGGAGCAGTTTGCCAGTGACGGCCAAACTCCACGTCTGGACTGATCTGGTGTTGTTTTGCTAATGACAGAGTTACTGAGCATTGAATTTGGGGAGGCCTGGAGTTGAAAGTGCCTGCTTCTCAAATGCATCCGGTATCACCGTATGGGAACACCGAAGAGACCCTTACTCAACTCCGGACATTCGTGTTTATACTCTTTGTGACAGTGTTTTAAAAAATAATTTTTTTTTTGTCATTTAGATGTAAATATATATATACATATATATATGTATATAGATATACACGTTTGCTTTTAATAAAGTTAGAATAGTATCATTAATCATTGTGTGTCATAATGTCAGGTTATGAAACAAGCTACCAGGAAAATGTTCCAAAGTGAATCCAATTTAATAAAGCAATTTAAAATTAAAAGTTACTGACAGAACACAGGAGTCCATGTGTAATCAGGACTTTAAATCATCCTGGGACTCTAAACTGCAGGATAGCCTCTTTTTTAGGCATGGACTGGGACCTCAGAGAAATCGTGCAATATTATGAAAAGTCAGCATCTAAGAAATAGCTAGCATGCCGTCGGGCAGGTGTTGCTGGTGGGGGTTGGCATGGGGGTGTTGGGGACACATCAGCCCTGGCGTCTTCCTCATACGGAGCCGGTCACCACTTCCTAAGCAGGGCTCTGCTCCGATCCTATCTGCTCTTTGCTTTCTGGCTGTTTCTTAAAACGTACTCTGCTTAATTTCATCTTGGGGGAACGGGGGGCGGGGGTCTCTTCTGGTGAGAGATACAAAACCAATGAGCTCAACAAGCCTTGTCCCTTCTCCCCTGAGCAGACAAGCCTGACCTGGAGATCTTCCCCTTCCTTGGATGACACACTCCCCCCCAGGGTGGGAAACACCTGGCCACCTTGACATGCGTCCACTGGGTCTGTGGGTTTCTCTCCCTGCCTCGCACAGTGGTTGGGGCCAGATGGTGGGCTCTCAGGCTGCAGCTTTGAGAGGCAGCATTCTCCTGCAAAGCCTACAGACCTCGCTTCATGGCAAGAGGGCCCTTCCCTGACCTTTTCCTCCCTTGGCTGTGCTGGGTTCTCTGTCGGAGGAATCAGGGGAGGCGTGGCTACCAGCCAGATGCACTTGGCTGAATTATTTCTTTACTTAGTGGCCTCAAGCAGAGAGCGGGGCAGATAGATCATAGATGCTGGTCTCTGCCTGGGCCCGAGGGCTCCATTTCCAATAGGCTTTTGGGAGTTGCACTCCCGAAGGGGCAAAGGCTCATTCCTGGCGGCCTCATGCTCCTGCAGAGCCTACAGACCCCTGGCCTCCCACCCCCTGCTCCACCGAGCCACTCGGGTCACACCGCCCATCTGAAGCAGCCATCTTCCCTCCTCCTGGCCGTGTCTCCTGCCTGCCCGCTGAATCCTACAAGACTGCATCCTCTTGGGACATCAAAGTCCACTGATCCCCCACTAGACCCATGACCTCCTGACCCTTCGCCCCCTACCCCGAGCCATGGCCACACGCCGGACTTTGTCACTACTGCATATACCCTCTGACCATGGCCTCCCAGCCTCGGCCTTCTAGCACCCACTGCATCCCCGATCTGCAGCCTCTTCCTTGCCGCTGGACCTCAAGCCCTGCTTTCTCTTCGGTTCCTTCCAGTCTCCCACTTCTAGGCACTGCTGACGCGACTCTACCTGTCTGTTTCACCCATACCCGCACCTGGGTGTGGTCCAGAGGCAGTTCCGCCACCTCGAAAGCTCTGCAAATTCATGCCCCCCACGCCCCCAGCTCTCCACCTTCCCGGCAGCCCTGCTGGGGTGGATATTTGTCATCCATTCTTTTGTCCGTCCATCCAATCACATTTGAACCCCTACTTAAGTGACTGACACAGTCCTCTACTTGAAGGGTACACGGTGAGCAGCCATCTGGGGGGACAGACAATGAAACCACAGAAATCCAGAAGGGAAAAAGTTCATACTGTGCTCCAAGATGGCTGGGCTAGCTTACAATGTACAAGAGTTCCCACTGACAGTGTACAAGAGTTCCCTTCTCTATATCCAGGCCAACGCTTGTTATCTCTTGTCTTCTCGAAGACAACCGTTCTTACAGGCGTGAGACGATAGCTCATTGTGGTCTTGATTCGCATTTCCCTGATGATTAGTGATGTTGGGCACCTTTTCACGTATCTGTTGGCCATTTGGATGTCTTCTTTGGGAAAAAAAAAATGTCTACTTAGCTCCTCTGCCTTTTTTTTTTTTTTTTGCTTTTTAAAATATTTTTTTAAAATATTTTTAAAATATTTTAAAATATTTTTTAGGTGAGGCAACTCTTGGTTGACCTCACAGATTGTAAGGACTTTGTCAGCTTACGATCCTTTATTTTTTAATTTTTTACACCTACAGCACCTGCTCTTCCAAGGTGGTCTCCCATCCAAGTGCTAACCAGGCCCGACCCTGCTTAGCTTCCGAGA
Organism: Pteropus vampyrus; assembly: GCF_000151845.1. Lineage (NCBI taxonomy): Eukaryota > Metazoa > Chordata > Mammalia > Chiroptera > Pteropodidae > Pteropus > Pteropus vampyrus. Next base: position 213,344 of record NW_011889227.1, on the reverse strand, counting down.
TCAGATCCTCTGCCCATTTTTTAATTAGATGGCTTGCTTTCTTTTTTTGTTATTGAGCTATATGAGTTATTTATAAATTTCGGATATTAGCCTCTTATCTGATACATGGTTTGCAAATATTCTCTCCTATTCTGTAGGTTGACTTTATATTTTTCTTGTTTCCTTTGCAGTGAAGAAGCATCCGAGTTTGATGTGATCCCACTTGTTGATTTTTTGTCTTCCGTTGTTTGTGATTTTAGTGTCACATAAAATAAATAAATAAATAACTGCCAAGACGAATGTGAAAATGAATAAAGGAAATCTCATTTAAAATGGAGTTGGGAAGCCCTGAAGAGGGGCAGCACTCACCACACCCTGCAGACTCCACCAGGAAGAAGCCTCCTTTGCTGCCCCAGCCAGAGCAGGGAAGATTTTCTCCTGGCATAGCAACAGACACAGCCCGTGAGAAGCTGCCAGGACTCAGCCAGTGGAAAGCCACTATGCTTCGAACTCCCGGTTTCCTCCCATGGCCATTTTGTTTATCCCAGCCCCTCCCAATTCACCCTTTTTCTCTATAAAATAACATTCCTCTCCTTTGTTCTCCAGACTTACTTAAGGTTTATCCCAGCTTGCGTGTCCCGAATTGCAATTCCTCTGCCATTCCCGAGTAAACCCATTTTGCTGGTAAAAATAACTGGCTTTTTTTTTTTTTAAATTAACTTTATCGGGGGAACATCGGTTAATACAGTTATATAATTTTCAGGTGTACATTGTAACTTGACATCTGTATATTCCATTGTGCGTTGACCATTCAAAGTCCAGTTTTCTTCGGCTACTGTATATTTGATCCCCTTTACCCACAATAACTGGCTGTTTTATTTTTAAGATCCACACCAGTGTCAAAGAGCTTCTTCACTACTTTTTTTTTTTCTAGGAGTTTTATGGCCTCAGGTCTTACGTTTAAGTCTTTGACCTATTTTGAGTTAATTTTTATAAGTGGTATCAGATAGAGGTTCCGTTTCATTTGTCTGCATGTGGTTACCCAGTTTCTTCAACACTGTCTGGTGAAGAGGCTATCCGGGGAACTAAATGCATAGTTTAAAACACTTTCCAGATGTTTCTAACCAGGGTGCCCGCCAGTGCTATGGAGCGTCAGCCTGGGCAAGGTGGGAACTTCACGGGCTCCCTTGCAGGGCCCAGCCTGGCAGGTTCAGGAAGCTGTGAACCCTGCTGCAGGGTGAGGATGGGGTCAGTCAGCACCCACCGCAATCTTGGCCTCCCAGCAGCCCTGCCAGAGCTCCTTTGCAGATGCCCAAGCTGAAGCTGGAGGGTTCCTGGTAGGTGGGCACGCGGCTAGCAAGTCCCGTGGTGGGAGCCCTCTGTGGGCTGCTATGGGGACTCCTTGCTCACCTGCAAACACACCAAATGAGGCCAAGAGGTCGGGCTAGGGATGACCAGCAACACTGAGGAGAGCTTACGGGCCTAACACTTTTCTAAGGCTTTGCCCGTAACTCAATAATCTGGCAACAGCCCTAGACTGTATTGCCCAGTAGCCCCGTTTTACAGGTAAGGAAACAGAAATGGAGTTAATTACCCAAGTCACAAAGCCAGGAAGTGGCTGAACAGGGATTCCAACTTGGATCTCGCATCCCTGAGGCCGGGTCCTGGTTGCACATGAACACACACACACACACACACACACACACACACACACACACACACACACACACGACACGCCCCCATGGGGCCGCCTCTCCGGCCTCACGCCCCTCCCGCCCCTCCCGGGGTCGGTGGCCTAAGGGGCGGGACGGGGCGGGTCGGGGGTAGGTCCCGGCCGCCGGTAGGAAGTGCCGGGCCCTGCTGCTGGGACACCCGGGGCCGCCACCACGAGTCCTCTGGCGACATAGGGATATGGAGGCGGAGCCGCTGCTCTATCCGGTGGCGGGAGCCGCAGGTCCTTCTCCGGGCGATGAGGACCGACTGGGGGTCCCCGACGGGCCCGAGGCTCCGGTGAGCAGGGACCCGAGGAGGGGCCGAGGGGCCGAGGGCCCCCGGGCGGGGATGGGATGCTGCCCCTGAGGCGGGGAGTGCGGGGACATCCGGGCGGCCGGCAGCGGGAGTGCCGAAGTTGGGGTGCGGGGCCCTCGGTCCCCAGCCCGGTGCGAGCGCCGCGTGTCCCCCGCAGCTGGACGAGCTGGTGGGTGCGTACCCCAACTACAACGAGGAGGAAGAGGAGCGCCGCTACTACCGCCGCAAGCGCCTGGGCGTGCTCAAGAACGTGCTGGCGGCCAGCGCGGGCGGCACGCTCACCTACGGCGTCTACCTGGGTACCCGCCCGCCGCGCGCCCAGCCCGAGGGCGCTGCGCCCGGCCCCACGGCTTCCCCGTCCTCACCCGCCCAGCGCCCTCCCTCCGCAGACCCGGTTAGGGAAAGAGAAACCTTAGGGGCCCGTTGGCCACCCTTCCTCTTTCACTTCCCTGCCCGCTGCCCTCGAGCTGCAGCTGCGGCCCCGCCACGTGGGGCGGGGCGAGACCGCGCAGTGGCCCCGGCTGCCAACCCAACCACAGGCTTCTCCCGGTGCGGGCAGGGGGCTGGGTGCCTTGGGCAGGTCTGCTGGGGAATCAGGAGCGCTGAGGTCCCAGAGACCTGGGGAGCTAGGCGGAGGGTGGAGGGGCAGGGGCAGGCGGCCCGGACTCAAGTCGCCGACGCTGCCATGGCTGGCAGGGCCCTTGTCCCAGCCTGGCTTTCCCCGTCCTCATGGGCATTGGAATCCGGCATCCCTTTGGTAAAAGAGTTCCAGCCTCTGCTTGGTTGCCTCCGCCTCCCCTTGCCTCCCCTTCCCCAGCCAGGTGGCCCCCTCCACGCCTGCTTCCTGTCCCCAGGCCTCCTGCAGATGCAGCTGATCCTGCACTATGACGAGACCTACCGCGAGGTGAAGTATGGCAACATGGGACTGCCCGACATCGACAGCAAGATGCTGATCGGCATCAACGTGATGCCCATCGGGGCCCTCCTCTATACACCTGTGCTCATCAGGTGTGATGCTGCTGTCCCCTTGAGGGCTGGGGCGGTCACCCCGACCTTGAAGAGGTGCAGGGGCTGTTGGCCCATGGGTCTCAGGCTGCCCTGGTGGCCTTGGGAGCTGGGGAGTTGTGAGAGGCCTCACCTCTCTGGAAGGGTGAGAGAGAAGGGGTGAAGCGGGGTGTGAGGAAGGAATGGAGCTTTGCTGGGGGCACACTGGGTACTGGGTTTCAAACAAAGGAAATTTATTCTGGCTCCTTCTCTCAGCTTATTCCTTGCGCCCTCCTCTGTGGCCTGGAGCAACAGTGACCTTTTGGAGTCAGGGCTATAGATTCTCTGGAGAGATTCTGATCAGCCAGCAAAGCTCAGGCACCCACCCCTGGGTAATCAGCTGTGGCCAGTGTCAGAGGGACATTTCTCACTAAAAGGGCATGGCTGGGCAAGTGCCCCAGGAGGCCTGCTGTAGAGTGAGCCTGGAGGTATTTAGTCCAGCCTCCTGGCCAGTGCAAAAATCCCCCCCAGAAGCATCCTATTCACCGGGAATTGGTCTGTGCACAGATGGACCCAGAGACCAGTGGACAGATGAGACAGGTTTAGTTACCCTATATTTAAAAAAAAAAATCTTTGATCACATTTGCACAAACAGCATTAGAATCATAATGAAAATTAAGAAAAGGAAGGGAGGGAGGGAGGGAGGGAGGGAG
>NW_011889227.1:201775-207825 GCF_000151845.1 Pteropus vampyrus | reverse complement strand
CCTCTTGCCCTCTGGGCCTCAGTTTCCCCACCCAAGAAATGCAGGGGCTGGTCAGCCCATTGCTCCGGGTGCAGGAAACAGAGGTGTCTGGCAGCAGTTGGGCTGGAGAGGGCCTTCTTTCCTGTGGTCCAGGATGGCGCAGAAGTACTACGAGTACACTCACTACAAGGAGAGGGACGAGCAGGGCCCCCAGCAGCGCCCACCGCGGGGCTCCCATGCGCCCTATCTCCTGGTCTTCCAAGCCATCTTCTATAGCTTCTTCCATGTGAGTGTCACATGTGGGGCCCTGGGCGGTGGGTGTTCCAGCCCGAGAACCCAAGCACTGGAGCCCATCCCAGCGTTTTGAGTCCCCCAGTCCCATCTCCCTGTCTCCTCCCTGTCCACAGTGCTGACCAAGAGGAAGTCCTCCTGCACTGGGTCCTCTCCCCCTACCACCAAGCCGCCCACAGAGGTGGGAGGGCTCCTGTCCCTCCAAGGCTGTGCCCAGACCCCTCCCAGGTCATGCCTGTGCCCCTCGCCCGGTTCCATGCCCCAAGCCTGGCCCAAGCTGCCCTCCTGCCCACAGCTGAGCTTCGCCTGTGCCCAGCTGCCCATGATCTACTTCCTGAACCACTACCTGTACGACCTGAACCACACGCTGTACCACGTGCAGAGCTGCGGTTAGTCCTCATGGGGGTAGGGTCCCCAGGTTCTGTTCACCTTCCCCATTGAGTTATCCAGCAGACACTGGGCTCCCCAGGGTAGAGAGGATGCTCTCCCTCACAGGGTTCAGGGCTGAGAGCCTGGCATCCCATGGCTCTGGTGGATGAGACACAGGGCCCCGTAGGAGTATGTGGTTAGAACCTGAACTGCCGGAGTGGGGGTGGGGTTGGGAAGGGGGATGCATCAGGAAGGCTGCCTGGAGGAGGTGCCATTTGGGATGAAGCTGCCTGTGGGGTATGTCTCAGGGCCAAGCATACCCTCAGCGTTCAGTCAGTGTAGGAGGAAGGTATGGAGGTGGGAGATGGACTGGCACCCCTTCCCTCCCTGAGCCTGGGGCAACATGCAGGAAGGGAGATGGGGGAAGGTGCTCCTTCCTTTGGGGTACGTTCAGCCCTAGTGGTTCTCATCTCTAAAGCGCTCCCCAAAGGAACCCTGCCTTTGTAGGCACTGTCCTTGCTGCTCCCTCTAACTCTCCCCTGCCACCTGCCGGCCTTGCTGCATTTCTTCGTGGCTGAGTTGACGGTGCCCTACTCCCACCGCCCCTTCTCAGGCACTAACAGCCAGGGCATCCTCGTTGGCTTCAACAAGACGGTTCTACGGACGCTACCGCGGAGCCGAAACCTCATTGTGGTGGAGAGTGTGCTCATGGCCGTGGCCTTCCTGGCCATGCTGCTGGTACGGCCTGGAATGGGGGCGAGGGGGAGGGCGGAGTCAATGAAATCTGGCGACTGAGTCCTGGGGAGGCCTAGCTGATGCCTGTGCTTTGGGACCGAAATTGGAGGGGAACCAGGCCTGGTCTAGGGTGGAGCCGGAGACAGGGTCCAAGAGGATTGGCTGGGAGCGGAACCCGGGGCCAAGGGTCAGAAGGTGTGGCTCAAACCCGGGGGCGGTACTGGAGGCAGAACTAAGGCGTTGGGGGCATGGCTAGGGCGTGGCCTTTGGCCTGGAGGCGGAACCGGGAGGCGAGACCGAGGTCTGTGGGTGTGTCTAGGGGGCGGGACCTGGGGCTGAGGGGCGGGGCCGAGGCCCGGGGGCGGGGCCGGAGGCTAGACCGTCAGGGGCTTGGCTGCCCGCGGGCTCACCGCGTGCGTCCGCAGGTGCTGGGCCTGTGCGGCGCCGCGTACCGGCCCACGGAGGAGATCGACCTGCGCAGCGTGGGCTGGGGCAACATCTTCCAGCTGCCCTTCAAGCACGTGCGCGACTTCCGCTTGCGGCACCTCGTACCCTTCTTCATCTACAGCGGCTTCGAGGTGCTCTTTGCCTGCACTGGTCTCGCCCTGGTAAGTACAGCCTGCGTGGAGTTGGCAGAAAAAAAAACACGGGAGGTCCAGTTCGATTTGAATTTTAGATAAACCACGAATAAGTTTTCAATATATCTCTAAGTATGTACGAGTCCGTCCCAATTATCCCTTTTCTTCCTTCCTTTATGTCCTTTGTCCCTACCTTGGACGAATTATTTTAACCTCTCTGAGCCTCAGTTTCCTCATCTGTGAAGTGAGTCTAGTGACCACGCTCACTCCCAGGGTGTTATACCGTTGAGTTGGGATAGCAACCCATAAAGTATTTGGTTCCATGCAGGGTGCGGCCTTGGTGTCTGGGGACAATGTCCAAGCATTTTCTCATTCTCTGTCCCGCCCCCCCCACCCCACCCCACCCCCCGGGACAAGAGCCTTGGAGGGAGGTGGCTCCAGGGTGGCCCATAGAGGGCACGGTGTAGCCTAAAGCGAAACCTCATGTCGGGAGAACCAGAACCTGGGCCATGTCGCCTCACATGCTCGCCTCTGTCCCCCCAGGGCTATGGCGTGTGCTCCGTAGGTCTGGAACGCCTGGCCCACCTCCTCGTGGCTTACAGCCTGGGCGCCGCGGCCGCCTCAGTCCTGGGCCTGCTGGGGCTATGGTTGCCGCGCCAGGTGCCCCTGGTGTCCGGGGCCGGACTCCACCTGCTGCTCACTCTCGGCCTCTTTTTCTGGGCCCCCGCTCCTCGGGTCCTGCAGCACATCTGGATACTCTACGTGGCAGCTGTCCTCTGGGGTGTGGGCAGTGCCCTCAACAAGACTGGGCTCAGCAGTGAGTACAGCCATGGGTGCTGGGATAGCTGGGCAAGGGGCCTTGGGTCCACTTTGGGGCAGTTGGGGGCAGCATAAACATCCCAGGGACAGACAAGGGAGGTCTGTCGTGAAGTCCCGTGGGCACGGTAGACGTAGGCAGAGATCTCTGCGGATACTCCAGGGGTGGAAGGAAGTCCCATGGCCACTATAGGGACAGATGGGGAGGGCCGTGGACACCCTGGGGGCAGGTATGGGAGTTGCACGCCACGGGCCTCATGTGGGCACCCGTGGGTGGGCATGGCACCTTGTTGACCCTGGGGGTTCAGTGTGAGGTCTCGTGGTCCCATGGGGTAGGTATGGGGCTCTGTGGACACCCCGGAAGGATAGTGTAGAAAAACACTATACCTTGTTTTCATACCAGGGGACAGGGCCCATTTGGCATGGTTTTCATGACACTGGGAACTGATCCTGGGTCTGTGCCCTAGAGAGCATGGGAAGCGGCATGTGGCCCTGTCCATACCTAGGGTGTGGGTGCAGATACGGACTTTTTATAGAGAGGAGCTGGGAGCAGACAGGAAGCCCCAACTCGTCTGCGGCGTAGCAGAGTCCGGGCCCCAGGTCTGGGCTGCTGGGGTGCGGGCCCTAGGGAACAAGGCCCTGTTTGCAGAAAGGAGGGGGTGGGTCAGAGGTCTGCTGTGTGATGTCCTTTGCCCACAGCTGGGCATGCCGGTGACATGCAGTGGATACTCGTGGATGCAGCCATTTGGGTCCTCCACATTGGCATCTGTTCTGATGGGCCAGTGTGTTAACAATTTTGAACACCACCCCGGGGTTGTGGTGTGGTGGAGGTCATGCCTGCGGCAGGCAGGACAGGGGCTGGCTCTGGTGACCCCTGCACCCACCATCAGAGAGAGTCAGGCATCTGTATCGGTCGGGATGGAGACCCACGTACTGGACAACATTCTTGTGGCTGTTTTGCTTAGGGGCAGCCAGCTCTGGGCAGCACCCAGCCCGGGTGCCTTGGGCACGTGATATGTCTGGACTTGGACGTGGTCCTGGCATCCCCTTCTGCCCAGCTCCATTTCCTGTCTCTTCCTTGTAGACCCTGGGGCTCCATGTCCCTCGCAGCAGCCCTGTGCGATACTGTCACACTGCAGGGCCTCAGGAAGGAGTGTTCATATGCTGAGTGGCAGGCGAGGGTATGATTTGCGAGGTGCTGTGTGGGCTTTGTCACATTAAAACCTCACAACAGAACATAAGTTAGGCCCCGGGGAGCTAACTTACCCCAAGTCACCCACAGAGCCAACATGTGAATCCACATCTCTGCAGCAACTCTCCACCTTACAGTCCTCAGAGTAGAAGCTGAGTGCCCCCCCACTCCCTTTCCGATGCCCGTTCTGCCCACCCCAGGGCAGGGTTTGGGGGGACATAAGTCCAAACCTCCCAACTTCAGGTTTGATTCGTAGAAGGTTGTTGCTGCAGCAAGTCGCCTCCCTGGGCTCTGGGTGAGGCGCAGGCCTGGCGGGAGCCCTGGGGTCTAAGGGAAGACAGGATGTGACTGCACATAACGCTTTCCACTTTTGAGGCCACACATGACCCAGGGTGAGGCGCACCTGCATCCGTCTCACCTGCTCCGTCCTCCGCTCAGCTCCCCAGGCAGTGCGATAAGCCGAGTCTCCACTAAGAGGCAGACGAGGACAGCTTTCTCCTGCTCCCAAGGCACAGAGCCTACCTAGGGGGATCACAATTGGAGATCAGGCACCTCGGGCCCTGGTTGACACGTCTCCCCTTCCTGCCCTGTCCTGCCTGCCCACAGCACTGCTGGGAATCCTGTACGAGGACAAAGAGAGGCAAGACTTCATCTTCACCATCTACCACTGGTGGCAGGCTGTGGCCATCTTTGCCGTGTACCTGGGCTCCAGCCTGCCCATGAAGGTGAGGCTGAGTGGGATGGGGAGAGGGCTTCTGGGGCATTAAGTAACCCCCACCACCTCCCATCCAGGCAACAGATACCTTCTGAGTGCCCACCCTGGCCTCACAAGCCCCTGAAGGGCACCACTCCCCAAGGGCTGGGCCCTGGGCCAAGCCCACGGGCTGGCCCCACATCCAGCCTTTGCTCACTGCCTGGCCTCTTGCGGGCAGGTTTTCCAGTGTCCGAAGGGGTTCACAGTTTGCTCTTTGCCTGCGGGTGTGTCTCAGCCACTTTGATGCCGGGGTCTGAGAGGGATGCCCAGGCTCTGTCCTGCTTCGTGGCCTGCAGGAAGCCGGGGTCCTCTGCTCAGCTTCCACCCAGCTGATGGGTCGGTTTAGCAGGTCTTGACCCACATTTTAAAAAAGGAAATAGAATAGAAAATAGGGAGTATGCATGGGAATATGTGTGTAGGTACTGAGTTACCACGTAGAATTCTTTCTGATTGTGGGTTACAGTCACAAACGTCCGAGAAGCATTACTTATGGTCCTTGGATGCAAGGGACAGAGTAACCTAAGCCCCAATAAAGGGGAGCCACCAGGCCTGTGTGCCGCACATATCAACATCTTCACGTCTGCCTGTGAGGGGTAGAGCTGGGATTTGAGCCTGGCCTGAAGGAGGGATCGGTGGCACGGGAAGTCCCGGGAGGAGAGGACGCAGAGGGACGATTCCGGGTGGCAGTAGAGCTATCTGGGCGAGGCGAGGGGCTGGGCAGGGGAGGCTGGGGGCGGCGGCTGGTGGGTCCCCAGCATCCCTCCCTGTGCGCCCAGGCTAAGCTGGCGGTGCTGCTGCTCACGCTGTTGGCGGCCACGATCTCGTACCTGTGCATGGAGCAGAAGCTGCGGCGCGGCGTGGTCCCGCGCCAGCCTCGCATCCCCCGGCCCCAGCACAAGGTGCGCGGCTACCGCTACCTGGAGGAGGACAACTCGGACGAGAGCGACGCGGAGGGCGAGCGAGGCGACGGCTGCGGGCGGGGGGAGGGTGCAGAGGAGGAGGCGCTGCCCGCGGGGCCTCGGCCTGGCCCCGAGCCAGCCGGCCTCTGCCGTCGGCCCTGCCCTTACGAGCAGGCGCAGGGAGGCGACGGGCCGGAGGAGCAGCAGTAAGGAGCTCAGCCTGCTCTCTGGCCTCGGTTTACCGCGTCTCGAGGCGGAGGAAGGCGGGGGAGAACTTCCCCTGATCCCTGCGCCATCTTCCGGAAGGACCTCCAAGTTTGGGAAACGACCCTCCCAGAGCCCAGGGCCACCTAGAGCTTGGGGTCCGCTCCTCACGCCCGCCCCTGCCGGGCCTGGGGTTCGTGAGAGCACAGCCGAACCCACTCTCGGAGAACCCC
>NW_011889227.1:189580-201050 GCF_000151845.1 Pteropus vampyrus | reverse complement strand
CGGGAGACTCCTCGAGGTGCGGGGCCCACTTCTGCGTCCTGTCAGGGCCACCCTGTCCCCAGTATGGGCCAGGGAAATGGTTGTCTCAATGCAGGTAAACTTGGCCACTGGCCTCTCCCGGCTTCAGGCTCAACGCCCATGAGAGACGCAGACCCCCTAGCCTGGCGTGTCCCTTCCACCACCCTGCCCCTTATGGGAAAGGGGACTGAGACTCCATTGCGAAGGCTTTGAACACCTGGATGAGGGCAATCAAGGGGGCCACAGGAGGGTCATGGAGCCCCCAACTGCACCCCAACAGTTCCTCTTTTGGGGCCTTCCCACTCCTCCCCCTCCACACCCCCTCCGCCGCTGGCTGAAGGCCAGACCCTTGTCCACACCCACTCCAGCATGAGGTCTCCCGGGTTCTCCCACACATAACGGGTGACTCCCCCTCCTTCCGCCCCAACAGCCTTCACTTGAGTTGTGTTCTAGCAGCCTCTAGGGGGCGCTGAAGCCGGGCTCTGTGACCTCGGGGTGGGCGGGGAGGGATCTACCGTCTGAGCCACAGGTTCCTTCTCTGAAGTCTATCTCCGTTAAAGAAATGGCGGGAGTGAATCCCCCTCAGCGCCGTGGTTCCGAAGTCCCCAGGCCCTGCCGGAAACTCGCAAGGCGCAGAGGATATTTTAAATTTCCTAAATTTTAGAGGGAAGCAGCGATACCGTACATTTCTGAGCAAATGAAAAAGTGCAGGTGGTTCACAGTTTCATCATTAGATCACTCCACATTTATTTTTGTGTCTTTGAGAAGCCTGATTTCCTGTAGTTCTGAGGATACAAAGTGAAAAACCATCATAGAACAGAAAATGAGACTGGGGGCGTCCAGCCCAATGATGAGGTTTGAGAAGCTGACCAGGGCACACGGCTGATCAGTAAGTACTGGTGTGTATTAAAGAATGAAAAGTAACATTTTTTATTTCTATTGATGTGATTTATTTCCTAAATGAGTGCTAAATTATTAGAACATAAATGTTAAGTTATTTGGACCTACAGTAATCATAAATAGAACTGTTGGATATTTCTTTTGGCTTAGGAGAACCATGAAAACAGAGACACTGAGGGTGCCGGGAGCCAAGAAAGTTTGGGAACTCAGAGTAAGCTGTCAGTGAACATCAGCTATTAAAGTTATAGGCCTACAGTGAGTTCCTCGCTGGTTCCCGTGGTTCCCCCTTGCCTAGGTGACTGGCTGTGTTCTTTCTGGGCCCAGTTCTACAGAAAATGATTAAAGCTATAGTCTGTGACGCCTATGAATGGATCCCCTTTCCCCATAAGTCTGCGGCAAACCCACTTAAGCCAGTTACTAAGTTGTCTTTTGCAGATTTCGGGTGTCCTGCAGTCATGGGGGGCAGTGAGAGCTACAGCTATAGTGAGAGCCACCGGTCACCTCTCCCCAGCCTGCCCACCAGGTGGCCTATACACTCAGGCAGGTGAAGAGCCAAAAGCTGTCAGCCTCACACGCAAACTTTCTCAGTGAAACGCAGGCCCAGAAAGGATCACGTGGTATGACCTGTAGGTGGGTGAGGTGCAGTGCTGCCCTTGGCCCACGGTGTCTGGCATGGGAAGGAAAATTCTCTGGTGGCAGATGTGGCAAGATCCTCCTGGAGGATTCTTGCTCACCTCCAGTTTGGGTTGGGCAACCAGACACAAAAAGCCTCTCTGAATCCAGGACATGGTAATTTGGAAGAATGGGTTTCTGGGAATGTGGAGCAGGGGTGGAGAGGGGGTGGGAACAGATCTGCATTCCATCACAGCTCCAAGCCATTTCTAACATCTTTGATGCCGGACAAAGAATAGTGTTGAGCAGGTGCGAGGGTGGCCCAGGCAAGTGGAGCAGCCACCTGGGGCAGAGAGCGTGGCTTCTGATCATGTTTCTCCATCCCTGTCAGAAGACTTTACATGCTCCCTCCTTGCTCCTGGCAGACGGATGAGACCCACAGACTCAACGCTCTCTCTGGCTGTCCGTCACTTTCTCACCCTGCTGGAGCTAGCTGAGAGTGGCCTTGCGCACAGCCTGCCCGATCTCTCAGCCCAATAACCTGAGAAAAGATTAATTCTGCCAGCAACCAGGTCCCCGAAGCCAATGCTTTGATCGCAGCCTTAGATAATGGAGGCACTCAGGCACCAAGGGACATGGCATAAAATTGATTTATCACATTTTAACAGCAAAAACAGCAAAAGGATTCCCCAAGGAGAAAGGTACTGGTTGGGGCTAGAATGGAGCACGAGTGAATAGGAAGCCTGCCTCTGGTCTTCGTCGTAGTTAAGGGGTGGGGCCAAAGTGGAGTGCAGCCAAAGTGGGTGCATGGGCAAGTTGGAGGTTGCTGGGTTCGACATTTCTGCTGGCACCAAGAGACTGACACACGCTACCAAATGTCTAAATCTGGAAAACATTATGCCAAGTGAGAGAAGCCAGACACAAAAGCTACATAATTGTGTGCTTCCACGTATATGAAATATCCCAAATAGGCAAATCCGTAGAGACGGAAAGTAGATTCGTGGTTGCCAGTGGCTGGGGGGTGGGGTGGGGGGAGCAGGGGAAGAAAAGCGACAGCTAATGGGTGCGAGGTTTCTTTTCGGGGTGATAAAAACATCCTAAAATTAGAATGTAGTGATGGTTGCACAAGTCTATAAATATACTAAAAGCCACTGAATTCTACATATTGCAAGGATGAATTTTAGGGTATATGCAATTATATCAAAAAAGTTGGTATTAAAAGAAAGAAATGAGTCTGGTATACCATTCAACGACAATTGAAAATTTGGGGATAATTGTAGGGCTATGGGGTGGGGGAAATGCCCTCAATTAAAGTTTCGAGAAGGTCAGCAGAGTAGGCAGTAATTGGAGAGGGTAGGGCCTCTTCAGCCCATGGTAAACCCAACAATTTGATTGAGGGCATGGGCTGAAGTTTTAGTTAAGAATATACATATTTTTGGATGCATTTGGAGTATAAGAGAAAAAGGGGGAGGAGTAGCCAAGACGTAAAGTTCTGTTCTTGGAGAGACTCGAGGAGGAGTGTGATTTTTTTAGAGGGATCTAAAGGAGAGGAGAGCATAAAGGGGGAAGGTGACACGGGAGTCACCCCTGGAATTAAGTTCATTCATTGACATTGACCTGGCCGTTCAGAGTGCTGTCACCATCAGGAATGAGCCAGGCATCTAGGCAGAGTTTACCAGGGTGCTCCAATGAGTAGTTTCATTGGAATTCAAAATATAATAATTTTGAGCCAAATGTACAACTTTTAGGTATAGAGTCACATTAGTCAGGGGGGCAGGAAGGTGGATGGATTTGAGAGATCAAAGCCAACCATACTACCTAGATCCGACTGTGGGTATAAGGAGCCCAGGGCGCCAGCGTTTTATTTTGCTACCATTTCCACCTGCTAATAAAATTAACATCTAGAATCGAGAAGGTAGGAGGCCTCAGAAGGATATAATCTGTCATTGCAGAGGCCTTTTATTATAAAGTGTGACTCCCCTTTATTTATTTTTTAGTTAAATTTATTGGGATAACACTGGTTAATAACATATAAATTTCAGGCATACAACTTTACGACAACATCTGTATACTCTATTGTGGGCTCACCACCTGAGTCCAGTCTCCTTCTGTCTCCATGTACTTGACCCCTTTTTACCTTCTCCGTCCTCCCCCACCCCCTTCCCTTCTGGTAATGCCCATATTGTTGTCTGTAGGACTTTTGTTAAAATTTAAAAGGCGTTCAGTTGAAGGATTTCAATAGATTACATATTGTTGGAATTCAGTGATTATCTTAGATTCTGGGACCCCTGCAGAATATTGAATCAGTCAAACGGTGCTGGATGGCAACAGGGCTGATAGGCGTCCCACTGAGTATTTCAGACCAAAGTGGGACCCCGCAATGGGTGGCCGAGTTCTTGACTCAAGCCACACTCACGGTGCAGCCAGAAGGCTGAGCGAAGGCATTTCTGTCAGTGCCACGGGTGTAAATAAATACCTGAACCTGGAAGGCCTCGACTTAAAAAAGACAGCGACTGATTTGGGGACCTTGTGTACTATCTGCCCGGCCAGGAGGACTTGAGAGCACCTTCTAGTGGAAGGCACTTTAGGAGGCCAATTTCAATTCTTAACTGTCCTACGAGACATGGTCATCGGGGTTGTCAATCATGCGTTTCATGTTTGGTAAATTTTGCAGCTTAGCTGGATCTACATCGGGATGCAGTAAGGATCGAATCCTCCTGGGAGTTCTAGTTAGAGGATCGTGTTCAGTGGCACCCCTTTCGGCTTTGATCTGGCCTCTGTCCCTTACAGCAGTGGTCCCCAAACTTTTTGGCACCAGAAGCTGGTGCTCCTATGAGAATCTAATGCCTGATGATCTGAGGTGGAGCTGAGGCGGTGATGCTGGCGCTGGGGAGCGGCTCCCCTCCTCCTGTGCAGCCCGGTTCCTAACAGGCCACAGCCTGGTACCTGGGACCCCTGCTTTACAGGGTGAGTGCCAATGTGAATATTTTCCTGAGTGTCATGTTCAATAGATGAGCCTTTCGGGTTTTGTGAGAAGGTAAGATCTTAGGATAGCTGAAGTTGGAGAATTTGGCTCAAAGCAAAACATGAATCATTTTGTGTTGTGTGTTAGGGCAGGGGTCCCCAAGCCCTGGGCCGTGGCCTGTTAGGAACCAGGCCGTGCAGCAGGAGGTGAACAGCTGGTGGGCGAGCGAAATTTCGTCTATATTTGCAGCCGCCCCCTGAGAGCCAGCATCACCGCCTCAGCTCCGCCTCAGATCATCAGGCGTTAGATTCTCATAGGAGCACCAGTTCCTGGTGCCACAAAGGTTGGGGACTGCTGAGCTACAGTGCTGTGAGGCCATCCATTTTGTAGTTCTGTTTTTATCTATTTATTTATTTGTTTGTTTGTTTGACACGGCAACCCTTGGTTGACTTCAGAGATTGCAAGGACCTTGTCAGTTTACAATCCCTTATTATTTTATTTATTTTTTACACCTACAGCACCTGGTCTTCCTAGGTGGTTTCCCATCCAAGTACTAACCAGGCCCGACCCTGCTCAGCTTCCGAGATCAGACGGGATCAGGCTTGTTCGGGGTGGTATGGCCGTAGACCTTTAGTTCTATTTTTAGAAACGGCACAGCTCAGGAGTCAGCAGAAGTGTGGATGAGGCGCGGGCTTGGTCAGGCTCCATCTGGTGCTGATAGTAGCCTGCACTTCAGCCTTCTGGGCTGGCCCTTGGGTCTCACGCTCCAAAAGGCCCCTGGGGGGCACAACCCCATGGGCTCTATCACTCAAGCTTCAAAATGCACGAGACTCCTTTTCCATTCATTCACTTGTTCCTAGGGGCCCCAAAGGGGTTAAGGGGTCTGGGAGGAGGGTGGCTTCCCTCAGCATCATAGTCTGGCTAGAGACAGAGGATGCAGGGCATGGGGGGTGACGGGGCACTACTTCTGCCTGATGACCCAAGTCTGGCTTTATCCTGAAGATGCCATCTTTACTGTAGCAAGGAGGTGTCTGTGGCCAAGCTGCACCTGTAGGGTGCTACCTCCGTGACCCAAAATGTAATGGGCAACTGTCCGAAGGGCCATCAGATCAGAACCAGCAAGCTCAGTCTCTAGCGAGGCCTGCATACAGCCAGCAGTGGTCTAGGGGAGTATGCCTGGGAGCTGGGGCAGGCAGGCATTCACACCAGAAACCCGTGGGTCTTGGTGGCCGTCCTGAGTCATTCAGAGGCGCTAAGAGGTATAAGCACAAGGGTGGCTAAGGTCTCATCTGGAAACAGGTGCCTTGGGGCATCAGAGGGGTGCTCGTTATACTGTTAATGGTGCAGCAGGTCACGCCCATACACGACAGGGTTAGCCAAGGTCAAGGCCTGACTGATTTGGCTGGTGAAGACACAATGAGTCACTTTTAGATTTAAGGTTTGTTACTTACATAGACAGTAAAAAGGAGAATAAGTCAAAGGTGCCAGCTCCCTGAGATCCTTGTCCCATACATCAAAAAGGACGATCTTGAAATGAAAGGGGCCAGGGGACGGCAAGGCAAGTTGTGGGACATCTCATGGCCAAGGAGCCCATTCAGTGTCCCGGGGCGCCTAGGAGCCTTGGGGCTTGTGCTAAGGAGGGCTCCATTTATACTGAGCAAACTTATGAGAAATTATATAAACAGGTTTTAACGAAATTTGTGAATCAATATGTCACTTCAAAAACCTGAAGAGGCCCAAGAAATATTAGTAGAAAACGCTTTAGCAAGCATTTGGATGTCTAATGTGGAAAGTGCCATCAGTGAAATGTCACATCTGGGTTCTAGGGGACAATGGCATACAACTGACAGGTTACATGCCAAGGCTGGACTTCTCAGGGGTCCTGGGGAGCCGAGCACAGGTGTACTGTGCCTGTTCGAAGATGAATACGAATTGCAGGTGGAGGGTCTGGCCACTCCCAGCGTAGCGTCTGGCTTCGGTGGGCTAAGCTTACGGCAGAGGCTTGGTAAAATCCAGTAGAACCACCATAAAGTGGCATAGCCCGGAGTGCGAGTGTGCCGGTGATGTGTCACTGCCCAAGCCCGCTGTCTGTAGGGTGGGCCCAGTCAGCAAGCTGAGGGACAGAAGGTCCGCAGCTCGCGGTCACTGTCTGGCCACCCTGCTCACAGCACCAGCTGTTTCTCTTCGAGTGTCTGGCACCCCCTGCCCGGGGGTTGACGGCTGTTGGGCTGAAGGACCCAATGACACCATGGACTTGAAATAGAACTGACGTAATGAGCAGAAAAAGTGTTCCCCAAAGAGGAGGCTCGGTTTGGGTCTGGAGCAAATCAGGGCAAGGGAGGGGGCAGGTGGCTGCAGTGTTTCATCGTGCTTTGGGGGTACAGCCTGGGTGGGGTGCCCGCGGGCAGGCTGAGGCTTCCACGTTTGGACAGAAGGCACCCGGATGTGGGGCAAAGGGGAGGGAGGGGTACTCGAAAGCTGCTAGTGGTCAAAACAATAAAAATGAGTCTCCCTATTACACCTGGGCCAGCTGCTGTCAGTGGTTCTGTTCAGTCAGGGAAGGGGGTGTGGGAGGCACTGAAGGGCCACTGATCCGTAGCAATTCCAAACTCAAGGCCGGCACCTTGACTGCAGCCTGTGGGAGACCCTGACCCTGAGACAGAGCTTTCTGCGGCCACATAATTGAAGCTAGAATTACCATATGATCCAGTAAGTCCACTCTGGGTATGCGCCCCAAAAAGAATTGAAAGCAGGTCTCGAAGAGATATCTGTGTACCACGTTCATAGCGGCGTTGTTCACACGAGTTAAAATGTGGAAACAATCCAAGTGCCATTGACCCACGGATGGATAAGCCAAACGTGGTCTGTCCACGCTGTGGCATAGCATTCAGCCTTAAAAAGGAGGGCCATTCTGACGTATGCTACAGCATGGAGGAACCTGGAGGACTTTATGCTCAGTGAGGTCGATCAGTCACAAAGGGACAAATACCATATGCTCTCACTTATATGCGGTCCTTGGAGGAGAAGGTAAAGTGGTGGCTGCCAAGGTCGGAGGGAGTGGGAAATAGAGACAGAGTTGAACTCTCAGAAGAGGATAAAAGTTATGGAGCAGATGGTAGTGATCGTTGCACGACATTAAAAATGTACTTAATGCCACCGAACTGTAGGCTGAAAAATGGTTAAGGTGGTAAAATTGTGTTTGATATAGTCATTTTATGTTTACGCATTTTATCATAATTTTAAAAATGGGGGGGAGGGGCGGTCAGAGCCTGTTTTTTAATATTCCAGACAGGAAAAACGAGGCTGTAATTAGGAAAAGACTTCTGAGCACTGTCAGGAAAAAGTTGCGATCTAGGGACAAAGACAAGATCGCGACCGTTTTGCCAAGCAGTTCGGCCTCCCGCAAGCTTAGGGCTGTCGTCCCTCAGTGCTCTCAGCTGGAGCCCGAGATGGCAAAGGGCTCGTCTCAGAAGGCTCAATGGATGTACCTTTCAGCTACTGGACCGAACCTCAGTGACGTTCACAGAATTTCCACCACGTCTTTGAGATAATTTTCCAGCTGGGACCGAAAAGTCACAGACGATATAAAGCAGAGAGGCCTTTGGACCCCCAGAATTCTACCATCAGGAAGCAGGCTGAGAAAACCACTCGGTGGCAAACACGTTCACCCATGATTGAAATGAGAAGGATGACTCAGAGGCCCAAGACCCAGAGAGCAGAGCCAAGAGCCGTGGAGACTTTGGAACTTGATCAAAGAACTGCCAACACTTTCCTGGCTGGATTTCAGAATTGCTTTGGACCAGCCCGGCGCTGTTGTGCCTCTCAGGGCTGTAGCAAGGTATCTCACATGGAGACCATAAGACCGTAGTCAAAGCATCAGCCAGAATTCCAGTGTGAACGTCGAAAATGGCAAACTTCACTAAAATAACGTCGGGAGGGAGGCCAGAAATCAGAGCTCTGGCGCAGGACCGCTGCATGTCAATTACAGGAAGACTCCTCAATTACAGGACCCAACAGAAGACTCCTCTGGAGGAAGGAATCAGGCCTGGTGACCTCAGTTACAGGTCCCAAGGGGGAAATATGTACATCGCGCCTCCTACTAGTGATGCACCGCCCCAGCAGCGTAGCTCAGACATGCTCGCGAACTCTTGCCTTTCTCCAAGGGACTGCCATTCAGAACAAACCTCCCAATGGCCTCCTTTTTCTCCGTAAAATAATAAACTCTCCTCTCCTTCGGTCATTGGACTTGTCTACGGCTTCTGCTATAGCTTACTTGTCCCGAATTGCAATTTTTTGCTGTTCCCAAATAAACTCTTTTTTTTTTTTTTTTTTTTTTGCTGGTAAAATAATGAACCGTTTTATTTTTAAGGTCAGCACTAGCCATCTCAGGCTTCAGATGGGCAAGGATCCACTTCCAACGTCCCTTCCCTGTACGTGGCAGGATGCAGCTCCTTGAAGTCTATTGAGCTGCGGGCCCCGTTCCTGACTGGCTGGTGTCCTGAGGCCACCTTCATGTCCTGCCATGTGGGCCTTTTGCCCGGGCAGCTCACACGCAACTCGGCAGCTGGCTTCATCATCGCGAGAAGCACCAGAAAGCACGGGAGCGAATGGAGTTATCATCTTTTATTTTCGTGGAGGTGAAAGTCAAGTAACGCTCAACCAACCATTTAAAAATTACACTCCGGGGACATTATCTGCATTTATGATGTTTTGCAATCACCACCTTTGTTCCAGTTTCAACGCTTTTTCATTGCCGAGGAAGAACACCCCATACCGGTTGGGCAATCCCTCCCTCCACTCCCCCACACCCCAGTTCCTCAGCCGCCATCATGCTGCTTCCTGTCTCTACGGAGCTGCCTATTTGAGACATTTCTTATAAAAGGAATCATACAATATGTGACTTTTTGTGTCTAGTTTCTTTCCCTTAGCACGTAGTTTTCTAGGTTCGTTCGTGTATGTATCAGTACAGTACTTAATTTAAAAAAAAATAGACTTTCTTTTTTTCCATGTTTTTAGGTTCACCGCAGTACTTCGTTCCTTTTTATGGCCAAATAATATTTCATCGACGAACGTTTGGGCTGTTTCCACATTTTGCTTGTTGAGGATAAAGCTGCTACAAACATTCGTGAACACGTGTTGGTTTGAACACCTGGTTTCAGTTTGGGGGCGGGGTATATGCGTAGGAGTAGAATTGCTTGTCATTTGGTAATTCTACGTTAAACTTTTTGAGAAACCACCAAACTCTTTCCCAAAGCAGATGTACCATTTTACATTCCCACCAGCAGCGTATGAAGATTCTAATGTCCTCACATCCTTGTCAACTGTTGTTATTTTTTGTTTTTATGGGGTTTTGTTGTTGTTGTATCATTACAGCCATCCTAGCGGGTGTGAGGCGGTGTCTTATTGTGGTTTTGATTTGCATTTCCTTAATGATCAACAAGGTTAAACATCTTTTTGTGTGCTTTTTGGCTATTTGTATATTTTGGGGGAAGAAAAGTCTATTGAAGTCCTTCGCCCGTATTTAAATCGGGTTGTTTGCCTTTTTGTGGCTGAGTTGCGAGTGTTCTTTATATATTCTAGATATAGAACCCTTATCAGATATATGATTTGCAAATATTTTCTCTCATTCTATAGATTGTCTTTTCACTTTTTAAATAACATCCTTTGATACACAAAAGTCTTAAATTTTGTTTAAGCCTAATTTATCTATTTTTTCTTTTGTTCATGCTTTTGGTGTCAAATCTAAGACTCCGTTGCCAAATCCAGGGTCACGAAGATTTAGCCCTATGTTTTCTTCTAAGAGTTTCATTGTTTTCGCTCTTACACTATGTCATTGATCCATTTGGAGTTAATTTCTATATCTGGAGCAAGGTAGGTATTCAATTTCTTTTGCATGTGGTTATCCGGTTGTCTCAATACCATTTGTTGAAGGAACGATTCTTTCTCTACTGAGTGATCTGGGCACCGTCATTGGAAAGCAATTGGCCATAGATGTTCGTGTTTATTTCTCGACTCCCAATGCTGTTCCACTGGTACATATGTCTGTCCTTAAGCCAGTAGCACACCGTTTTTGATGACTACAGCTTTGTCGTAAGTTTAGAAATTGTGAGATGTACGTCCTCCAATTTGGTTCTCCTTTGTAAACGTCATTTTGGCTCTTTCGGGCCCCTTGCAATTACATATGAGAATAAGCTTTTCCATCTCTGCAAAACATCGGCGTTTTGATAGAGATTGCATTGTATCACAGATCACTTTGGTGACTATTGCCATATTAACACTTGTTAAGTTTCCAGCTCTCAGGTCCTCGTTTCTAAGATAACTAAGAGAAGAAAGAACAATAATTGTGCCAAAAGTGGCTGCGGCCGTGTGCAGCCCGTTCGCCGTGCCAACTGCACTCGATGTGTGCCCAAGGACGTTAAGAAATTCATCGATCGAAACGTAGTAGAGGTTACAGCCTTGAGGGGTATTTCTGAAGCGAGTCTTCTATGCCTACGTGCTTCCCAAGTCGTGCGTGTAACTACATTACTGCGTGAATTGCGCCATTCACAGCAAGGTAATCAGGAGTCATTCTTGTCAAGCCAGGAAGGAGTGAACACCCCCACCCAGATTTAGACCTGCGACCTCTGCCAAAGCCCATATAAAGAGCTAAATCCTTAAGGACTGAAGAAAAACTGTCCTCTGGAAAAAAATGAAATGGAATTATACTTTAAAAAAAAAACAACAACTTGAGTTTTCCAGTGCATGGGTATGGGATATCTTTCCATTTCTTTATACTTTCTTTAATTTCTTCGAGCAAAGTTTTACAGTTCAGTGTACAAGTCTTCCTCTGCCTTGGTTCAATTTATTGAACCAAGGTGTTTCATTCTTTTGGATGCTATTGTCAATGCAATTGTTTTCATAATTTCCTTTTCAGATTGTTCATTGATAGTGCATAGAAACACAACTGATTTCTTTTTTCAAGATACTTTATTTTTA
>NW_011889227.1:180421-189390 GCF_000151845.1 Pteropus vampyrus | reverse complement strand
TTCACAACACTAAGCTTCTGGCCCATTCTGCCAACATACAAGCTACAAATGCTTGCTCACCAGCCAAGGGGCATTCTTCAGCAACTTGTTTGGAAAATGAATAAAAATGAATAAAAATCCATACAAAACAGATATTCGAGCAGTTTCCGCAGGAACACAGATACGTGTGACCTCTACCTTTTAATTTCCGTATTGTTCCATCTGTGGCCACCGTCCTTACAAAGACATTTCAAAACCAGCAGTAATTAAGTTACTTAGTTCTGGCTACACTTTGCAGCTGCAGCTACACATTAACACTCACTGAAGCAGAGGCTACTGGGTGGCATTTCAGCCAACTCTCCCAGGCGCAGGACACAAGCAGAGCGCTGGCATGTGGCTCTTCCAAATTTAACACTTTGGAATCATCAACGGCAATATGGAAAGCCAGCTTTGGCTCTGGGTGGGTCCTGGCCACTTTCGTCAACTCAGCTTCACTATTAAAAGTCATAATCTGGACTCCATTACTGGCAAATATTTAATCTGAGACACTCGTTTGCAAGAGTGAATGCCTTCTGGCGGCACCCCTAGCCTCAGTGAGCTGCATTTCAGTCTTGCTGACACAGTCAAACTCTGTCCTGACAGCAACTAGGAGCTGATAAAGAAATCTTTACCTGATAAAGAAATCTTCCAAAACCCTACAATAAACATACTCAAAGGTGAATTGTTAGACATTGTCTCATTAAAAACAAGTACTAGACAATAATTCCCACTGTCATTTACTTCTCTTCAACATTGTGCTGGAGGTCCCAGTCCACATGATAAAACAAAAATTAAAAACAGTAAGGTGTTAAAATTGAAAAGAAAAAGCAAAACCATCGATTTCAACAAATTTTATCTTCATTTACATAAAAATCCCATTATTGTTAGAACTAGTAATGAAAATGAGATTAACACAAAGAAGAAAATTGCATTTTCATACTTCGCCTACATATTTCTAGAATTTTAGCATAGCAATAAAAATAAGCTACCTAGGTGTGCATCTAACTAAAGATATGCTAGTGGAAAAAATTACTATGTTGTATTGAAAAAAATTAACAAAGAGCTAAACCAGTAGAGAGATATACCATGTTCATGGATGGGAGAATTCATAAAGATGTCAGATTCACCAAAAATAATTTACAAATTCACACACTTCCAATCGAGAACCCAATAGAAATTTTCATGGAACTTCATGAGTTGATTCTAATATGTTTATGAAAAACAAATTGACCAAGAATAAGCCGAGGTAATTTGGAAGAAAAGTAAGGTAGGGAGACTTGCCCTAATAGATTTCAAGACTTTTTACTTAACTATAGTATTTAAGACAGTGTGGTATTTGTATAGGAATAGAGAAATTTAAAAATTCAATGGGACAAATTAGACAGCCCAGGAATAGACTTACTATAAATTATTTATCATCTAGCCAGTTGCTAATACAACTGGTTATCCTTATAGGAAAAAAAAAAGACAAAAGTTAGATCTCTACCTCATACCATTCACAAAAGTAAATAAATTTCAGCAGAATTCAACATGAACAGCCAACTTCTGGAAGCAAATGATCACACACACACACACACACACACACACACACAGACACACACACAATTTTTATAACCTTAGGATAGAGAAAGATTTCTTAAACAAGGTATAAAAAGCAAAAATCTTAAAAAAAAAAAAAAGCGAACTTGGACATCATCAATGTCCTTTAGCCAAAGACCACCAAGGACACATTTGTCTTTGAACAAACCGGATTTATTGCTGGTGAGAGCATGGGGAACTGAGAGGCATCTCAGTAAGAGGGGCAGATAAGATTTGTGTTTGTGTCAGGTGATTTGGGGAAAGGTTTAAGGAAATTGGACTTTGCTCTGGATTGGGTGCTCTTAGACGCCGGATATTCTTATAATCTTAATAAATCTTATCTACTGAGGCCGGAAATAGCATGAGGGTCCAGCAGCAGCAGGCACTCAGATTAGCCAGGACAGAGGACTAGCAGGTGGTTTTCATGGTCCGACAATGCTCATCGTTGTCTGCATTCAGTCGTGTTTATGGAATGGTCTTGTTTTTCTCTTAATCCATTCCGGTCCCAGGACAGCTTTGGCAGATGTTGCCATTCTGTGAAATCGTTCGCGTGTTGCAGAAGACCAAGTTCTGAGATGGTGCCAACCCAGCTCCCGGATGTCAGGGCTTACTTTTCTCTTCCTCGATGTTAAATTCAAATCTAACAAAAGATACTGCAGACACAGTGGGAAGATGAGAGGCTCTCTCCGAGAAGATGTTATCAAGGGATACACTTGGCTTCTAGTAAGGAACTTAGAATTCATCCTAAGAACAAGCAAAAAGCTAACTGAACTGAAAAACAACTGTTTTGAGATCTGTTGGAGAAATGAGGTCACAGGGCAAAGTACTGACCCCCCGATTGGAGCGATAGATGAATACAAGGGACCACCACTTTCTACACCCTCTGATCAGGAGCCTCTGCAGAAACCAGTGCTGAGCAGGAAAACCTGAGCCCTAACTGGAGAATTGCTGGAAGCTTGATGTAAACAATTCGGAGAGTTAAAAACTCCAGGGGAACCCAGTCATAAGGGGGACCCCGTGCTTATGCGAGTTCGACCCCTAGGAGCCCCATGAGGTCTTCGTAATGAATATAGGAGAACAAATCTCCTGGTGCTTGTATAGAGAGAGAGGACACATTTGGAAAACCTCCAGAATATTCTGTTATGAAGCCCTGCCCTCATCGGAAGCTGCCAGAGCCTAACCTACGTGAGGGAAGGGAAATACCCAAGGTTAATGCCCCCCTTAACCTTGTGAGGTCAGGAAAATACTGAACTCCAGGCCACTCTAGCCATCCTGTCCCACCTAAGAGGGGAAAATGTGGAGAAGCATGGTGAAGTTCACCAACTGATGGAGCTGAGAAAGCGTCTTCTCCCCGGCCATTTTACCCCTACGTTTCAAATTCTATTTACTGCAATTCCTTTTACCCAGTGTATTGTGTCTGCCTTAAAAAAAGAAAAGAAAGAAAGAAAGAAAAAAAAGACTACAAAGCATGCTAAAAGGCAAAACACACCGTTTGAAGAGACTTAACAAGCATCAGAACCAGAATCAAATATGAAGTGTTGGAATGATCAGATCAGAATTTAGAAAAAAACACAAAAAACTATGATTAACATCCTAAGAACTTTAATGGAAAAAGTAGACAGCATGCAAGAACACGTAGATAATGTAAGAAGAAAGATGGAAATCTTGAGAAAGAATCAAAAAGAAATGCTGAAGATTAAAAAAAACCCAGCACTGTACTAGTCATGAAAAATGCCTTTGATAGGCTTCTTGACAAACTGAACACGCTGAGGAAAGAATCTCTGAGTTTGAGGATATGAAAACAGAAGCTTCCGAAAATGAAGAGCAAAGAGGAGACTGAAAATAAAAAACAGAACAGAAGATTCGAGACCTGTGGGACAGCCAACAAACACGTAATGTGTGTGTGGTGAAGCCGCCAGAGAGGCAAGAGAGAGAGAGAAAGCGACAGAAGCAAAATCTGAAGCTGTAATGACAGAACGTTGGAGGTGTGGCCCCCTCGGACTTTGGGACTCACCGTAAAGCTACAGGAAACAAGACGGTACAGTGTTGACGAAATAATAAACCACCCGATTTAAAAATGAGCTAAAGACCTAAACAGACACCTGACCATGGCAAGTAAGCACATAAAAACAATGCTCAGCATCACGTGTCCTCAGGGACATGCAAATTAACACGATGAGATACCGCTACACGCCTATTACAAAGGCCAAAACCCAGGACAGCGACGCCACCAAACGCTGGGGACGGTGGAGCAAAAGGGGCTCTTGTCCCTGCTGACGGGAACACAAGATGACACGGCCGCTTTGGAAGACGGTGAGGCGGCGTCTTACAAAACTAAACGTGCTCTTACCGTGTGATCCAGATATTGTGCTCCTGGGTATTCAACCGAAGACACCGAAAACTGATGTCCACACAGAAACCCGCACATGGATGTCAATAGCAGCGTTCTTCATAATTGCCAAAACTCGGAAGCCACCAAGACGTCCTTCGGTAGGTGATGGATAAATAAGCTGTAATGCATTCAGACGACAGAATTTTATTGTGCTAAAAACAAACAAACAAACAAACAACAACAACCACAAAAAAGCTATCAAGCCACGAAAAGAAAAGAAAGAAACTTAAGTACGTGTTACTCCATGAAAGAAGCCAGTGCGAAAATGCCACATGTGGTCTGATCCCAACTCTATGGGACTCTGGGAAAGGCCAAACTCTGAAAACAACCACAAAAAAAATTAGTGGTTGCCAGGGCTTTGGGAGGGGGAGGGATAGATAGGCAGAGCTCAGAGGAAGTTTAGGGCAGTGAACGTACTCTGTATGACATTACGATGGTGGATACGTGTCATTCCATATTGGTTCAAACGCATAGAACGTACAATGCTAAGCGTGAACCATCACGTGAACTGGGGACTTCGGCTGATGATGACGTGTCAGTGCAGGTTCATCTGTAACGAATGTACCATCTGGTGGGGGGGGCGTTAATTGTGGGGTTGTCCCCTGTGGGGAGGGGTGGGGGTAGGGAGACAAGAAGGAGACAAGAAGTATATGGAAAATTTCTGTACTTTCTGCTCAATTTTGCGTGAACCTAAAATTGCTCTAGAAAATAAAGTTTATTAACTTAAAAAAAAAAGAGAGCGACTTGGCAAAGGATTACTGTTGTGAACATATCGATAAACCCTGAAAATCAGTAAGACAAAAGAAAAACAACCTAGCAGAAAACCCACGTCGCATACCCCTCGTATCAATTTCCAGGATCGCTATAACAAATGACCGCAAACTTGGCCACTTAGAAAACAGTCATTTATTCCCTCACGGTTCTGGTGGCCGGAAGTTCAAACTCAAGGTGTGGCAAGGCTGCGCTCCCTCTGAATCTGGGAAGATTTTTTCCAGCTTCCAGTGGCTCCCGGCCTTGCCCGGATTGTGACCATGTCACTCCAGTCTCTGCCTTGTCTTCCCGCAGCCTCTTCTCATTCTGTCTCAAATCTCTCTTTTTCTTTTCTCTAAGGACACTTGGCCTTTGTATTTTGGGCCCACCCAGTCAATCCTGGATGTGTTTATTCAACAAAGGATCGCTCCGGGCTGGGAAGACCTCAGAAATAGGACGTTGAGGAGTAAAGCAAGTAGCAGCAAGGTAAGTAGACTCCGACGCACAAGGCGTGAGGTTTAAAAACGCGCAAGGCGATCCTAGGTAATGTCCAGTGATGGCAGATGTGGGTTTAGAACCTCCTGGGCTGCTTCCCGGTGTGACCCGGGACCCGCCACTTGCACAGAGGGCAGGGAGCCGCCGAAAAACGAGGCAGACTTCTCCAGATGGGTGGATGGCTGTTTCAATGACCAAGAAACGTGCCAGGCTTGTCTCGGGTGGCCACAAGGCATCTCCACCCCTACCTGCCAAATCTTAGACGTTATATAGGGACCTTGCCTGGGTTCAGTCGCTCTACTGTCCTGGTGGTCTCGATGCTACCTTATCCCTACCTTAAGGCCGCATTAGATTATTTTCTCCATAAAATAGTGTTTCTCTCTGTCAGCCGGAATGGCTCTTGCTCTGGCTTGCCTGTCCCGAAGTGCAATTCTTCACTGTTCCTGAATAAACCCATTTTTATTGGGACATAACTGACTTTTGTTTTTCAAGTCGACATGCCCTAGAGCCTCAGGAGAGAGCACAGCTGATCCGGCCCTTCGATCTTGGACTTTTGGCCTCCGAGGCAGTGAGACAGCACATTTCTGTTGTCCTCGGCCACCGCGTCTGTCGTCATTTGCTATGACAGCACCAGGAAAGTCATACAATGGGTAGACACAGGCGTCTCGCAATTGTTTTATGTTACATTTTACCAATGCTTGGAAGTCGAACATATTTTCATTTGCTTATGGGCTCTTCAGGCTTCTTATGGGTTCGATTTTCTGTTTTGTTTCATTTTGTTTTAATTTTCACAGCTATATTGAGATAGAATTCACCCATTTGAAACGCATAATCCAGGGGCTGGGGGTGCCAGGCTTCCTCGGTCACCCACCCCACCCCCTGTCCTGACTGCCCTGTCGCCACCCACATCCGAAGCTCCTGGGTTTGCGGTGGGCTGGCGCTCCCGCTGGGCTGGCTCCAGTCACACCCCAAGGAGAACCTCATTCGGGGGCACACAGGTTCTCACGTGCTCTGCCCGGAACTGCTGTCCTTTCCAGAACCCAGCAGGTGCTTGAGAAACACTTGTTAATAGCCAGTGTTATTGTCTCGTCTATTCTTGCATCTTCCCATGTGATCCTCTCAAGAACTAAGACAACGAAGCACTGTTATCTCGGAGAGACTCAGGGAGCTTAAGCAACTTGCCCAGGGTCACACAGTATATGGGAAAATAAAAAAGGAAGGACCGACACCCTGGCTGCAGCCACAGGTGCCCCAGCCCATCAGGCTCCGTCCTCCGCCTGATGCCAGGCAGGCACATTAGGATGGTACAAAGGAAGGAGTCCTGTGGTGGGGGTGCGGGGGCGGGGCGGGGTGCACGGGAGACGTGGCGCGGTGACCTGGGAGGGTGGGAGGCTGCGGAGCTGTGCTAGCTGAGGGCTTCCCGGAGGAGGCAGCAGTGGCTGCCAGGGCCCCGATGATATTCTCAGCCTCTCACTCCACCCCAGCCCTTGGATTTTACTGCTCACCAGATGACTCCTGCCAGTCTGGAGTTGCCAGACTTGTTCCAGGGTGGGGTGTGGCCACCTCAGAAGTGTGGGCGTCTGAACCAGATGGTGACTGGCCTGACTCGGTGGTTCTGCTGGGTCGTCCCCGCGCCACTCCACTGCTCAGTGTGGGTACAGGGAGTCTGGTGGCGGCAAGACAGGCAGAAGCAGAGTCGGCGCACCCAGAGGCAGAATGTCGCACAAAGCGGGCAAAGGCTTGGTGAAGGATTCGAGGACGGATCCCACACTGGGGTGCGTGGAGCCGTGGGGGCAAGGGCCTGGGGTGGAGGGGCGGCAGGGTATAAGGCTCTGGGGCGGAGGGGGCAGCAGCACGGGGAGAATGGGATGTGGGGCCACGGGACAGGGGCCACGGCCGGGGCCTGGCTCCTTGCAGGTGGCTGGGTGCCGTCCTGCCCTGACTGTGCCATGTGTCCTCACGGTTGTCTTGAGGTCTCACTTTTCCCCCTGGTGATGCCTGGGAGTATCCTCAGAGGAACCTTCCGTCCTGGCCCTGTGCTGGCCTAGCTCCAGGCATGAGGACAGACACGGTACTCCCTCAACGGGCTCCTGGGCTGGGGGAGGAGGCAGGGACAAACAGGGACCAGGCAGCTGTCACCGAGGCTGTGCTAGGGAGTTGGGAGAGGGGACAGAGTTGCATCTTGGGAGGCGAAGCCAGAACTGAGTCTGGTTTCAGGTTGTAAACATGACACTCACAGTTCCTTTCTCTGGAAACTGCAGAAAGATGCTGAGAAGTGGATTAGAAGTGCGGGCGCCCCCTGGCTTGGGGTGGCCGAGCTGGCGGGAGAGGGGCTGTGGGGCCACCCGGAGCCTACCACCCGGCAGCTGTGAGGAGAGCAGATGAGGTCACCTCTCAGAGCCTCGGTTTCCTCATTCTTTCGATGCAGTGCCGATAAGATTGCAAGGCCCACGTGAGATGGCGCATGCCACATGCTCAGCCCCCGCTGCCAGCTCAGAGCCCCCAGGACAGGCTCCGACTCCCTAGTGAGGGCTCGGTCAGGCCGTTGACCTGCCTGGCTGCATCTTGTTTCTCAAATCTGCTGTCACGGGGCCTTTGCAGATGTGGTGCCCTCTGCCCAGGACACCTGCCCCTCCCCCACTGCAGTGCGAGCTCGTTGGACTCGGGGTCCCTGACCGGCCTGTCACGGAGCCTGTGGCACGGGAGTCCCAGTGGGAATGTCTGTGGGCCCATTCATGTGTGTGACACTCTTGCATTCGGTGTCATTACCCCTCTGTCTAGACCGCAAGGGCTGGCCACGTCTGTGGTGCGGGTCCAGCCAGCGCCTGCCTAGTAGGCCGACAGGAGTCCCTAGTCAGACCCCCTCAGAAGCCCTGGGTCCCCCGTTCCCCTGCAGTGAGCGGGCAAGGCAAGGAAGCACTTTGGATGAGCAGCTAGAGCCAGCTATCCAGCTCCAGGCCGTCTGGGGACACTGTTGACCTCAGTCCCTACCCAGGGGTCTGCTTCCTCATTTTACTTGGCAACAATGGGGCTGGGCCTGGGGACCAGACATGGACAAGCGGAGCCAGAGGCTGTCCCCAGGCACTTCAGGTGTGCACAGCAAGAACACAGACAATGGACGACAGTTAAGAAAGGCAGGGAAGCCCCACCTCACCTGTCTCACTTGGGAAACGTATAACTGAGCTGCCCACGGTCCTGGGATGGGCATCAGGATGCCAAGGAACCATCGCCCTTCGCAGACTCCTCCTCCCTGGTCTTGAATTTGATTCAAGGCCGAGGCATTAAGCCTAGAAGGGGCTCTAGGGAGCCTCAGACAGTGATATGGGTGGGGCGTGTGTGTTGGGCGCATGCAGAGCCGTCCCTGGCCCACTGAGGTTACACGTGAGTCCCCGTGGGGATGTCTGTGGGCCTGTGCGTGTGTGTGTAGGTGTGTGTGTGCATGTGTGGGGGGTGTGGGTGTGTATGTGTGTGTGTAAGTGTGCACGTGTGTGTGTGTGTGTGGGTATGTGGGTATGTAGGTGTGGGTGTATGGCCAGCCCTGGGCCTCTGGGGTTACACAGGAATTCCATAGGGATGTCTGTGGGCCCACTGGGTGCAGGCAGGCGGGGGTGGGTGCCGAGAAGGTGGGGGAGTCCCGGTCCACGACGCGCCCCCACCCCCTGCAGGATGGACCCCTTCGAGGACACTCTGCGGCGACTGCGGGAGGCCTTCAGCTCGGGGCTGACGCGGCCGGCCG
>NW_011889227.1:160877-177391 GCF_000151845.1 Pteropus vampyrus | reverse complement strand
GCATCCCTGTGCGCTGTAAGCACTGACGGGGCGCGAAGAGAGTGGACGGATGCGTGAATGAGCGCACGCCTTGCCCAGAGGAGACCATGCCCTCCCCAGGGCTCCCGCCACCTGCTGCCCCTGGCCCCATCTGCGCCCTGACCCCGCCCCTCCCCTGCAGTCGGCCACTGAGTCAGAGATGTCCGAGATCGTCATCATCCAGGTCGAGATTGACTTGGCCCTCAGGAACCTGCGGGCCTGGATGAAGGACGAGAAAGTGTCCAAGAACCTGGTGAGCCGGCCTGGGGTCGGGTGGGCAGGTGCGCTCTGGGGTGGGGGCAGTTACTGGGCAGCCTCTTTTATGGGGGGAGCTGTTGAGGGGCTGGGGTCTCAGCACCTCACGACTCACCACCACGTGGGCCCCGGCACAGGCCACGCAGCTGGACTCCGCCTTCATCCACAAGGAGCCCTTCGGCCTGGTGCTCATCATCGGCCCCTGGAACTACCCCCTGAACTTGACCCTGGTGCCCCTGGTAGGCGCCCTCGCAGCAGGTGAGGGGAGGGTCTCCAGCCCCACGTCTCATCCGCACAAAAATCCTTCCGAAACAAAGCCCCCAGAACTCCATCATGAAGTGAGCAGCTTCCCCCGCCTTCCCGTGTCTCTGCCCTCCGAAGCTGCCCTGGGGGTGTCCCCCCGCCCCCACGTCTTCCCCATCTGCCCCTGCAGGCAACTGCGTGGTACTGAAGCCATCGGAATTAAGCCAGAGCACAGAGAGGGTCCTGGCCGAGGTGCTGCCCCGGTACCTGGACCAGGTGAGGGTGGCCCTGCCCCGTCGGCCCCCATGTCCCACCTCCCTGCCCCTGCCAGCTGGGGAGGTCCAGCTGTCTCCAGGGCCGGCAGTGTCCCCTGAGCCACCTGTTGCCTCGCAGAGCTGCTTTGCCGTGGCGCTGGGCGGGCCCGAGGAGACGGGGCGGCTGCTGGAACACAAGTTCGACTACATCTTCTTCACGGGTGAGGGTAGCCCCGGCCAGTGTCCTGGGGGAGCAGGGACCTCCGAGAGCAGGGTCAGGAAGGCAGTGGGGGGAGGAGGCTGTGCCTAGAGGTGGGCAGCACCCCAGGTGGCGGGCAGCCGGGCCTCTGGGCCTTGGAGGGGTGGGAACCTGGGGCGGCAGGGCTGGGCGTGGATCTCAGAGGGTGCCTGGGCCACCTGGCCAAGGTCAGCTGACAATGGGAGTCAACTCCCACGTCCCCAGGAAGCCCTCGGGTCGGCAAGATTGTCATGGCCGCTGCCTCCAAGCACCTGACGCCTGTCACGCTGGAGCTGGGGGGCAAGAACCCCTGCTACGTGGACAACGACTGCGACCCCCAGACCGTGGCCAACCGCGTGGCCTTCTTCCGCTACTTCAACCCGGCCAGACCTGCGTGGCCCCCGACTATGTCCTGTGCAGCCCCGAAACGCAGGAGCGGCTGCTGCCGGCCCTGCAGAATGCCATCACCCGTTTCTACGGCGAAGACCCCAAGAGCTCCCCCAACCTGGGCCGGATCATCAACGAGAAGCATTTCCAGCGGCTCCGGGGCCTGCTGGACTGTGGCCGCGTGGCCATCGGGGGCCAGAGCGACGAGAGCGAGCGCTACATCGGTGAGTTCTGTGCGCCACCGCCGCACCCCGGCTGAGGCCCTGCCCCGCTGCGGCCACCGCTGGGCCCGAGTCTGGGCCCGACTCGAAACCTCGGCCCTGCGGAGCCCAGCTCAGTCCACGGCTCCGCTGCCAGGAGTCCTGGGCACCAATGCCCACGTCCCCGTGGTCTGGGCCTGTGACCCCGCGACCCCACACTCTGGCCCAGGCCCTGCTTTTCTGAGCCGGCCCCAGCGTTCCAGGCTCCCGAGTGCTGAGTCCCAGCCTCCGCCTGACACCGTGACCCCGGCCCTGGGAGCCCACGATTTCCGGGTCTGAGCTGTGACCACGGCCCCTCCTGAGCACCCACGGAGCTGTCATTACAAAGCAGCCCCCGGCTCCCGGGCCGAAGGGCTCAGCGGTGACACTGCTGCTCCAACAGGCTGGGACCTGGGACCTGGGACCTCGGGCTCTAGGGGTCTGAGATCCAGCCACCTCTGACTGTAAGACCAAAGCTGGGGTTCTCTGGGCCCCGCAGGCCCCCGTCCATGCCGCTTATTCCCTAGAACCCCCCTGAGCCTGGAGCCCTGGGTCCCTGGTTCCCATCCGAGGCCCCAGCCCTGGGCTGAGCCGCCCCTGTGCCCGGGCAGCCCCCACGGTGCTGGTGGACGTGCAGGACACGGAGCCGGTGATGCAGGAGGAGATCTTCGGGCCCATCCTGCCCATCATGAACGTGAGGGACCTGGACGAGGCCATCGATTTCATCAACCGTCGGGAGAAGCCCTTGGCCCTGTATGCCTTCTCCAACAGCAGCCAGGTGGGGGCTCAGGCAGGGCTGGGCAATAGAGAGGTTCCAAGCAGTCCAGACTGGCAACGTCCCTTTCATAGCCTACCCCATCCCGGCCACCTGGACAATGGCTCCCTGCACAGGGGCGCCTGGCACTGAGGGCCGGGGCAGCAGCAAACCTGCCAGATGCGTGGCTGCTCAGCCACCTGCCCTTAGCGGTGCAGCCTACACCCGGACAGAGAACCCCATGCCTGCCCGAGAACTCCCTTTTTTAAAACTGCATGAAGGTTCCGACGGACAGGCAGGACGCCCTCGGTGAATGGCGGCAGAGCTGAGCTGGGACCAGGCTGTGCGGTGCTGGTGCTTGCCACCCTCACCGCCGTGTCTTCCTCTCTGTGTCGAGAGTGCTTGCTCGGCAGAGTATGGAGGCAGGGGAAGCTCCTGGGCTCTTGTGGGTTGGCAGGGCCCCAGGCCCCCTTTCTGAGGGACCGGCCCACCACCCTGCCTGCCCTGCCTGCACACAGGTAGTGAAACAGGTACTGGACCGGACCAGCAGCGGCATCTTCGGAGCCAATAAGGGCTTCATGCACTTGAGTGTGCCAACTCTGCCACTGGGAGGAGTCGGTGAGCTCTGCCCTCCTCCACCCTCCAGCCCCCACCCCGGGGAAGCCTGGCTCGGCACCCCAGATCCAGGAAGGCTCAGTTTTGCCTTCATTCGCTGTTCAAACTTGACCCAGGTCCTGGGCCTCTCAAGGCCTCAGTTTCCCTATGGGCAGAAAGGCCCTTAGAATGGCGTGGCTTTCCGTGAGCGGTGGGCTCCAGCCAGGCAGTGGGCTGCTACCGAGGCTCGGTGGGGCTGCGCAGCCTCAGACCCCCCCACTCCCGCACCCATGCAGGCAACAGCGGGATGGGAAGGTACCACGGCAAGTTCTCCTTCGACACTTTCTCCCACCACCGCGCCTGCCTGCTGTGCTCTGCAGGCCTGGAGAAGCTGAACGAAATCACGTACACACCCTACCCGGACTGGAAGAAGAAGCTGATAAAATGGATGTTGAGCACGCAGGCCTGCACCATTCTGTGAGCCCTGCGCCCGCCCCCAGAACCGCACCCCCCACCCCCAACCGCTGGATCCACTGCTGTCCAGGTGCTCAGTGGTCGCTAAGTGTGGGTGTCCCAGCTCGGAGTGCACAGGCCTGCTCCCGGGGCTCCGTCTGAATAGTCTCCCCACCGCCAGGCAGGGCCGCTGGGCTGCTGGGCCACCCTTCTCAAGGCCGAAGTCCCCTCTGTATCCTCCTAACAGATTCGTTGACCCTCTGCTTGGATATGTCTGGCGACGGAGCTCTCACCTACCACGAGGGTGGGCAGCTCCTATCGTTAGAAAGGACTCCCTTGTATCAGATCTGTAATCAGCTCCCCAAAATACAGCTCCATTCACACCTGGTTTAGGGAGCTGGGTTTGTCTGACCTGAAGTGACCTGATCTTGAGCTCAGATCTGGCCAGTCGTCTGAACTATGTAATCGATACGAACCCTGAGGATGTGTGTGGAATCGATAGGAGGGCATGAAACCGCGGACTAGTGATGTCTGCCATGGACCCGGGAGGGGGTTGTGCGTGCACGTGGTCACCGCCGTCATCCCTGCTCTAGACTCCCAGAAGCAGGTCAGAGCGGGCAGAGGCTCAGTCTGGCCACTTCGTCCGACACATGGGGAAACTGAGGTCTAGAGACAGGACAGGGCCGAAGTGAGTTTATGCAGGAAAGCAGGGCAGAGCTGAGCGATCGTGGGCTTTACGGAGAAACGCGAGGTGGGCGTCAGCAAGCACAGCATGTCTGGCCCGTTGTGTCCAGCCTCTTGCTCTCTCCCTAGTCCTCAACCTGGCAGCCCACTTCCAATCCTCATCTTGCTTTGCTGGGCTCCTCCCGCCCCCGAGCCACGGGAAAACTGGACTAGTGGCCCGAGGCTGAGGGGAAGAAGGGGAAGTATGACCTTCCTGCTCCCCTGGGAATTGTTGGGGAGGTGCTTAAAAGGGGCTTATTGATGAGTGAAGGAAAGAATGAATAAAGAAGTGAGAGATGAACATACGGAAGGGTGGGCTTGTGGAGGGATGGATGCACGAATGGGGGGATGGGGGGATGGGGGGATGGATAGGTGGATGAGATCATGGGTGGGCAGAAGGGCAAGTGAGTGGCTGGGTGAATGGATGACTGAGATGATGGATAGTTGGGCGAGTGGATGCACGAACTGATGGATGGATACGTGGTCCAGGTAGAAGCTGAGTGACCCATGGGCTTGGGTCTAGGAGAGCCCCCAGGCTCCCTTCCTCTGCCCTGGGAAGTTGTTTTCTCAAAATGACCACTGGGCTGAAAAGAGAGAGCCAGAGGAATTGAGAAGAACCGGAGGGTCTCCGGGCCGCAGTCTGGGCGGTGGGTCCAGCGAGCAAAGAACAGAAGATACCGCTCATTAAAGGGTCTTCGGAAATTCTCAGCTCTCACAGCACCTAATCTTGTTCCCTTTGCTCTCTCGGCCATTGGTTGCTGTGGTTCAGAGAGGGGACAAAGTCCCTAAGGGAAATGTGGCTCTGGGAGGCCACTAGGAGTGGGGGTAAGAAGGGCAGTCCCAAATGCCAGCCTCACTCTTGACTGGTAGAGCAAATCTCACGACTGCATCCTGGATGCAGTAAAAGCATCCAGGGTAAAAGCAGGTCTGCACCTCTACCCTGGGCAACTGCTCAAGAGAAGCCACAAGTGTGACGAGCATCATACTTGTCACTCCCCAGGTCCAGGTCTCTCATTCATGGCTGACCAGGCCCAGTCCTAGAGACAGGGTCATCCACACAGAGAACGAAGACTGTGTCCTGCTTTTTCTGACCCAGCACACGGAGGGTCCAAGAGCCTCGAGCTCCTGCAGGCCGCTGCTCTCTCTACCCAGTTCCCCCTCCCGCCCACCTCTGCCCCAGCCCCAACTCTGCTCGGGTACTGCCTCCCCCGGGAGTCCCTCCCAAATTCCAGACTGGCCTCTGGGGCCCCAGAGCGGCTCACACAGCACCCTACCCTTGCCTGCCGTAGCTCCGACTCCTGGGAAGCTGGAGTGAGCATTGCTCCTTGTCACATCGTCACCGAGTGCCTTTGGGCACACCCTTCACTTCTCCGAGACTCTCGTTTTCTTGTCTTAGAGAATGGGGTTCCCGCCCACTTCTTAGGGTTGGTGTGAGGGTTAGGTGGGATCACACGTGTCTGGGGTCCAGGGTTCCCCACTCCGGGATGTAGTGGAGTCCAGACTCATCTAAGCCAAGCCAGTGCTGGGCACAGAGGCCCTGGCAGCAGAGCGGGCAGAGGGGCCCCTGACCACACACCTTCCAGAGCTTCCGAGGGCTCTGTCCTGGTCTCTGGGTTTGTGACACAGTCTCTCTTCATCCGGCAGTCATGGCATTCTGCTGCCTGAGGCTTGGAGGCCATCCCAGCTCCCTTGGGATGAAGGTCAGCTTCAGGCCCAGATGCTGGTTCCACTGTGCTAACTGGCCGTAGCCCAGAGCGAGCCAGTAAGAAACACTACAATATGGGCTGAGTCCACCCCCAGCCCGGGACACCAGGCCCGCCGGAAGGAGTGTGCAGGGTGGTCCTAGCACGGGGCGGGGGTTGGGGGGACGGGATAGAGGAGCAGGCTGTCATGAAAGGACTCAGTCAGGGCTTGAGCAGAGGCCAAAGGAGCAGTTGGAGCCTGGCGAGAATGAAGGACGATCAGGCAGGGGGCTCTGAGCTACTGGACAGTGGCCCTTAGGAGTATCTCTCAGGTCACATGGCTCTCCTGGGCCAAGCCTTACAATTTTGTGGATGGGCTCAGGTTTCGACCCCTCTCTGGGCCTCAGTTTCCCAACTTCAGTAAAGAAGTTGGACCCGCTGACACACACGACGCCTCCTCCCTCCGTCACGCCAGGGTCTACAGCGTGTGTGTCCGTGTCCGTGCGTGGGCTGCCACCTCCTCTCCCTCGTTCCTTGCAGCTGCCTGGGCCCGGGGGAGGCCTTGGCCCCATTTCACAGGCAGAAGCCAAGGCCCAGAGAGGGTCCTGACCCTCCCCACGTCACACAGCCTGTCGGGGGTGGGCGGCAGAGCCAAGTGGGCCTGGGGAGCCTTCTCCTTCCTGGGCACAGAGGCAGGACTCAGCGGGCTCCCCTCCAGACTGTTCTCACAGCTGCGACACAGACACAAGTCAGCACGCACGACACGGACTTGGACACACACATGTGCACGGCCGGGATTCGGGGCTGCTCTTTCTGGGGGGGCTCTTGACTCAGCGCCCGGACCCCCTTCCATTCGGAAAATACCCTCGGAAACAGGGAAGCTGGACCCCCACCAAGGGAAGTGAAACTTTCCAGGACCTCCTGCTACTGTCCTCTCCAAAACTGGGGGCCCGGCATCTCCAGGGCAAGAAGTGCCCTGGCTTCCAGAGCCCCCCAAAATAGCGAGGTCTGCTGAGCCGCCCCTTCCTTCCTTCCCCAAAGGCCCAGCACCAAGTCAGCAGAATCCTGGCTGAGCCGGGCACCTCTCTGTTGGAGACCTTGGCTTCTGACTCACAACTGCAGAGTGTGCTGGTGGCAGGCACGGGGAGGAAACAGGCTCACGCTCCACCAGCATCCATCGGTCTCGGCCAAGTCATTCCAGCTCCGAGAACCCAGGCCCCACAGTAAAACAAAGCAAGCTACCTGCCCTTTGCTGCCCTCCAGGGCCAGTGCAGGCGAAGACTCAGTGACCCCGATGGTGGTCTCTGCCTTTTCCTTTGCTGCCCTCCAGACCCCAAGAGTGGGCGCCCCCACAGAGAAGCTATTGGGAAGCCTTGGCCCCCTGGGCGACTTAGCTTCACACTTCGTCACCCCTGCCCAGCTCCCATATCAAGGCACTTGTTGCTTTGATGGGAGCCACAGTCCCCGTGGGTCGGGGTGGAGGGCAGGAGAGCAGAGGCAGGCCCAGACCTTGCGTCTGGTTGGAGCAGCTCCGAAGAGGCTTGGCCTGGAGGCACCTGGCCACTGGAGTCCTCAGCTGGTGGGCTTGGTTCTGGCCAGTGCTAAACTGGCCTGGGAGTGAAGTCGGCCTCAGACCAGATGTCCAACCTCGGCACCGTAGTGCCTGGCATGGAGCAGGCACAGGGTGACCGTACTGGACAGTTCACTACCCAGTTCTGCCTATCTTTCCAGTGACGTCTGGGCTACCCCAGAGGCCGTGAAGGAGCCCTGGGAGGTGCGTGGTCAGGGGCCCCCTCTGCCGCCAGGGCCTCTGTGCCCAGGTCATGTAAGAGTCTGGACTCCACTGCATCCCGGAGTGGGGACCCCTGTGCCCCAGACACCTGTGAACCTACTTAATGCTCACACCAACTCTAAGCCTGGGGCAGGGAGAGGCCCAGAGGGTGGGCCCAGGTGGGACACCCCCAGGGTCCAGCTCCAGCTCCACCTCTAGCAGCCTGGGCACCCTTGGGCGCTCTGTCCAAACACCAGGTACTACATCTGTGAAATGGGTCTGAGAGGGTCGTTCCCAAAACAAAGCAGGCTGAATCACTGAGTTATGCCTGTCCCTCGTGGGGCTGCCAGGACAGAAGTGTGTTGCTGAGAGGGTGAAGGGGAGGGGAACTTTCTCATCTGAGTGGCCACCAAGGCACACATCTCAATAAACAACTCGCAGTGGCCTGGTCTGGTGGTGGTTCCTGGCTCAGTTCCTGGCTCGAAGGTTGCATTCCAAGCTGGTTGGCCCTTGGCTGGACACCTGTGCATTCAACAGCCTGTGCTTGGCAGCCCTCCCGGCTCTCCTGGCTGAGGGTGAGGGCTCACCTTCACCCCAGGCCTTAAAGAGTCCCTACAAGTAATTGTCCATGACCATGCACAGCTCCCCGGTAGGAGCCCTAACAGCTCTGGGAGGTGGGGCTGTCTCTAGTCCCAGAGGAGGGACAGAGGGCAAGGACCAGAGTCTGGCTGCAGAACCCGAACTCCACAGGCCATAGCACCAGCCAGTAGCAACGCGGGGTGGAGCTGGATGGGGAGACCCCAGGCTCCTGACCTCTGGCTGGATCTCAGCTAGCACCGCCCACACCTTGCTCTCCGCCAACTTCCTGCCCAGGGATCTCCAGGCCCATAAATACCCACCGGTCCCGGAGCTGCATACCACAGCCCTGGAGTCCCAGAAAGTCCGGAACCCCAACAGCAGGTAACCACCCCTCTCTCTGAGGCCCCTGCACTGGCTCGGATGGGCACGTGGAAGGGGCGGGAAGGGGCAGGAGTGGCTGGGAACCCCAACACACCACAGCTAACGCGCCTAATGCCCTCCGCTCCCCACGCTGGGCCCTGGTTTTCCATCTGTAAAGTGGGAGCATATCCTCTTGCTGCAGGGAGCGGCGGGCCTTGGTGGCTCCATCACCCCGAATGTCTGCGCCCCTCTTCTCAGCTCAGGAGAAAGAAGCTCCTTCTCTGCAGAGGGAGCAGGGAAATGGTCTCAGAGAAGGCGGGGGAGGGCTAATGGGGGCTGCAGGCACCAGGAGGAACAGACTTTGAACTGGGCCACTGGGGGTGCTGTGGGACTCAGCTGAGCTATCAGGCAGCTACACCTTTTGGCAGGCAGCTGCCCCAGCGGCTTGGACCTGTCAGACCTCAGGGAGCTCTCGCCACCGTCCCAGCTCCACGCTGCGCCCTGCACCCGGGTTGAGGCCACCCCGGCAGGTGCACACACCGGGCCCTGCATCCCCCCCGCAGGATGTGCTCACTGCCTGTGCCCCAAGAGCCGCTGCGTCGTGTGGCAGTGACTGGGGGCACCCACGGCAACGAGATGTCTGGAGTCTGCCTGGTCCAGCAGTGGCTTCGGGACCCGGGGGAGCTGCAGAGAGCCAGCTTCGCCGCCGTGCCGGTGCTGGCCAATCCGGCGGCCACAGCCGCCTGCCGCCGCTACGTGGACTGCGACCTCAACCGCGTCTTCACCAGCACCTTACTCACGTCAGTGTCCTCGCCACGGGGTGGGGGAGCCCTTGCCCACACCGAGGTCCTCACCTCAAACTCCCCTCCAGCCACCAGCAGGGCATGTGCCTCTGCTTGCAATGCCGAGTCTTCCTTTTTCAGTTTAGAGGAATCCAGACTGGTGGTACCTCCTCCAGGAAGCCCTTCCTGATTCCAGGCCAGGTCAGGGCCTCCTCTGGGCATCCTAGATCCAAGGCTTGCCTCAGATCAGTCCCACAGGTCAAAGCGACTTGTCTAGTGCCCCGACCACTGTTTCACGCCTTCCTTCAGTGGATAGTTGCTGAGCTCCATCTCTGAGCCAGGCTCTGGCCGGCTCAGGTGAGAGAATGGGGATTAGGACCGAGGCACCGTCCTCTGCTTACTAGGGGAGACAGAGGAAGAACCGGCAACCACAACCCAGGAGGCTAAACGCAGGGGTAGGGGCTACACAAAGCTTCTACCCTGGCCAAGGGCAGTCAGGGAAGGCTTCCTGGAGGAGGCGGTATCTCAGCTCAACCCTAAAGGGCAAGTGGATGTTAACCAGGTGAAGGGAGGAGCGAAAGAGTTTCCAGGGAAAGACCCGGCAGGTGCAAAGGTCTGGAAGCGAGGCCAGCATGGCGCTTGGAAGTGTGGCTGGAGCGAGAGCTGATAAGGCAGGCAGGCAGGGCCAGGCTGAGGGTTTGAACCTTATGGGGGTGGGGGGGGAGCCAATGCGGGCCCCAAGGGGGGCAGGCATGCCACCGAGGCACGAAGGATGAGGCCTTGAACTGCTCTGTCTCTCCCGCAGGGTCTGAGGAGTGACGGGTGTCACTCCTGTCAGCTCAGCCATGAAGTCTCTGATGACAGACTGAGACTGTCAGTGGCTGACAACCCTGTCTCTGCCCTTGCAGTGCCAGGGCCCACCCAGATGACCCATACGAGGTGACGAGGGCCCGAGAACTGAACCAGCTGCTGGGGCCCAAAGCCTCAGGCCGGGCGTTCGACTTTGTCCTCGACTTGCACAACACCACGGCCAACATGGGCACATGCCTCTTAGTGAAAACGACCCACGACATCTTTGCCTTGCACATGTGCCACCACCTACAGGTGGCCCTGTGTCCCCAGAGTGCTGAGCGAGCGGTGGGGGTTGTTTCTCTGGGTGCTTGCCCCTGGGACTGGCCAGCTGCAGGTCCTCCAGGTCCTTTGGATGCCCCCCATCTCCCCTCCCCAAGAGCTGGCCTGTGCTTTCTCCATGTCCTCCCTCTGCCTCAGTTTCCCCTGGGGCCCTGACCCACCTATCTGCTCACAGCTGCAGAACCCAGAGCTGCCCTTCCACGTCTCCCTGTACCAGCGTCCTGGAGAAGAGACTTACAACATGACCTCAGTGGCCAAGAATGAAATAGGTGGGCTGTGACCTCTGGAGAAGTTAGCAGGGCGAGAAGGGCAGGGCCAGATAATGGGAGGTGTGAGGGGCCTGGGGTGTGGAGTCCCCCATCTCTGGGGCACCTGCTTGACCACATCCCTCCCGGTCCCCAGGTCTGGAGCTGGGCCCCCAGCCTCAGGGCGTGCTGCGGGCTGACCTCTTGACCAGGATGAGGGCCCTGGTGGCTAAGGTTCTAGACTTCATCCAGCTTTTCAACCAGGGTGAGACTCCCAGGACTTGCTGGGGAACTGAGGCCCAGAGAAGCCTGGCCCAAAGGCTAAGGAGTCAGGCTCTTGGGTGGGCTGGGAACCATCCCAGAGCGGCCCCCATGGCCCATGCCATCCCAGACCTGGACGGAGGGACTGGCTCACGCACGGGGACCCCCACCCAGGCACAGCCTTTCCTGCCTTTGAGATGGAAGCATATAGGATTGTGAGGAGTGTGGACTTCCCGCGAACCGAGGCTGGGGACCTGGCAGGCACCGTGCACCCTCAGCTGCAGGTGTGTGTGTTTTGCGGGGGGAAGGTGGGGAGACACTCCTGGGTCACACTCTTGGGAGTGTCAGAAAACTGAGGTCCAGAGGCAGGGACCACCGCGCCTCCCACGGAGTCACGAGCACCTCAGAATTAGGAGCAGGAAGGCAGTAGCCTGGGGCCCAACGTCCGGCCTCTACTGCCTCTCCCGGAACCCTGAATGCGAACAAGCCTGAAACTCTGGGCCCCAGTGATGCTCACAGTGCTCTAGGGGACTCCCCCACAGCCTGGACAGCTTCTCCCTGCCACAGACGGAGGGAGGGGGTGTGGAGCAGGCATGACCCAGGGGTCTGCTTGGACATGCAAACATTGAGCCCTCACTATGCACGCTAGCAGGGAGTCTGTTATTCCCCTCTCTAGGCCTCCCCTTCCTGAATGTTCCAGAAACTGGGTAATCTCGCCTCTCTCCTGGCGGGGAGAAGGTTGGGGAAAATGGGCAGCTCACCAGGTGCTGTTCTGCTTGCTGCCACATGGGGTCGCTGTGGAACGCGGCCGCTTCCCTCCAGAGGCCTTTGCTTCCTGAGTCCCCCATGTGGCCTTCAGAGGGGAGAGGGACTTCAGAGGGGGGCCGCCTGCTCTGTCGGCCCCCGCCGCCCCCACTCGCACTTCACAGCTCAGCCGCTGAGCTAAGGAACCAGCCAGAGCCCCCTCCTTGCAGGCCAGAAGGGTTTTCTCCTGTCAGTGGAACCCAGAAGGGGGACTGCTCCAGTGTCAGAGGTGACCGAGCACCTCTGAACCTCTGTAAGGATGGGGGTCTGTCTCAGGGGCCTCCACCTCCCCGAGTCGGCCCTCTTCATCCCCCAGCATGAGAATGACCCAGCAGACAGACTTGGCACGCACTGGGGCACCCCAGATGAACACTGAGAGAGAAATAGTGAGAAGAATTTGACACATCAGGAACATTCCAGAGGACCAAAGTAACAATTGTGGGAGAAATCAGAACTCGGTCGGACTTTTTTCTCTGCTTACTGCTTCGTGTCTTATTCTGAGGCATCATCTTGCTTGTAACAACATTTCGGTCGAGGGGCTCTGTTCTTTTCAGCGTGGACAGAGCCCCTGGAGTCTTAAGCCGCCCCGCCCATCTCCTTGGAGAGGCTAAGTAATCACAGTCATTCTGAGTCCTTTCTTCCGCAACTGAAAAATTTATTTAATAAACGTTTCTATTGCGTTTCCTGAGCGCCAGACACTGTTTTAAGCACTAATAGCCATTTAATTTGAACCTCGGGAAGATGGGGGAGGGGCTGTGGTTTCTGTGAAGAACAGAGAGGTTAGGTGACCTGCCCCGGGTTAGCGAGAGTTTGAACCCCGGCCTCCCTGTCTATGCCCTTGACCTGCGGGCTACACTTCCTCAATGATGCTGGTCTTTCTGAGGTGACCGGTGTCTCCATTTCTAGACGCAGGGACAACTGGCGTCTCAGCAGACACCCTGTCACACTGAGGGAGTGAAGGAGCGAGTGAGAGAAGCCACGAGCGAGGGGCATCTCTTGGGCAGTCCCTGCTGGGGTTGTCCCCACTGGGGCCAGGGCACAGGTCAGCCCGGCAACCTTGGCCCTTGGCTCTCCTCCCAGGACCGAGACTTCGAGCCGCTGCGGCCAGGTGCACCCATCTTCCAGATGTTCAGCGGCGAGGACGTGCTCTATGAGGGGGAGTCCACCATATACCCCATCTTCATCAACGAGGCCGCCTACTATGAGAAGGGCATTGCCTTCTTCCAGACTGAGAAGCTCACGCTCTCTGTGCCTGCTCTGCCCGCCCTGGCCCCCACCCCCACCCCAGGTCCCTAGCCCGGGTCGCACGTGCCCCACCCTCAGCCCTCCCAGCTGAGGCACAACCCCCTGCTCGGGGGTCCCCTTTGCCACCTGCTATATGATTCTTGTCACACCCTCACCTCCCTTCCTCGGTTTCCCATTCTATAAAGTGGAAGCTGTCCAGGGGTCCGTGGTTTGTGTCCTCTGTCCCGTTGGCCCCTCCCTGTGACCTCAGGATCTGGAGCAGATCTGGGCCTGGACATGCTGTGTGTCCTGGGGCCAGTGGGAGCTGTCTCTGTGCCCGTGCTTATCCAGGGAAGATCTTTTACTATGGGTAGTCCTGGGGCCAGCAGAGGGGGTTCCAGAGGCCATGATCAGAGTGGTGTCGCCAACCCCCTATGCTCCGGGGCTAGAGAATCAGTCAGGGGAGCAGGGGTGCGTGCCCGTGTACATGCACACATGTGGGGTGCCGCGTGAGCCTCCCCCAGATGCTGCTTCCCAGAGCCTCGGCGCCTTGGCTGTTCCTCTGGGTCTGTATGTGGCCAAGAGCACAGCCCAGATGTGCATCCCAGGTGTGTGATGGGCCTGATGCCCCTGGGCACTCCAGGGCAGTCAGGGTTGGGGAAGGGGCGACTCGACCAGGGCACACAGGGAGAAGGTGCCTTGGCGTGGGGCAGGGGGAGTCCTACCAGGGAGACAGAGGTTCCTCCGCCACCAGTGTCAGGGGAGGAGTGGGCACAGGGTCTGCTGCTGGGGTCCCCAGGTTCTGGCCAGGCACTCTGCAGGGCGTCCACGGCAGGACCGAACGGGCGGGCCAGGTGGAGCCCTGAGACCGCTGCCCACGCCCACCTGAGCCCAACAGGACGACAAGACATAGCTCCTGGTTGACAGCGGGGCTGATGGAGCCCAGAGCTCTGTCCTCGCAAGGCATCGCAAGGCATCGCTCCCCGGCCCCCTCCACACTCTGGCCTGGCCCATCCGTCTCCCTGAGGCCACAGCTGCCATGCCGCTGCCTCCTGCTCCTGAGCAGCGAGATGAGAAGGTGTGAAGAATACCAAGGCA
This sequence comes from Pteropus vampyrus, assembly GCF_000151845.1. Lineage (NCBI taxonomy): Eukaryota > Metazoa > Chordata > Mammalia > Chiroptera > Pteropodidae > Pteropus > Pteropus vampyrus. The sequence goes on along the minus strand of NW_011889227.1, from coordinate 163,296 downwards.
CCAGGGACGGGCTGGCAGGCAAGATGGATGAGGGGGCAGAGGGCCAGGAGGCGCCTTCGGCAGGAAGGCTGGCCATCCAGGGAGGAGGCTGTGCAGGGAGGCACGCCAGCATGTGCGGGGTGGAGGGGGGACGTGTGGGAGCATGTGTGTCCGTGCACACACACACACACATGTCATGAACACAGGTTGGCCCACCCCTGGGGCTTCGAGCTGAAAGAGAGCCACCAGGCCATTCTGTCATCTCTACCACCTCCCACTCGCCCCACTGTGGGTCCTGGGGCAGGCTGGCGTGGCCGCGCCCCACTGAGCAGCCCCTGGGTGCCGCCGAGACCCTCCATCACAAGCAGAGAACTCCTCCCCGTCCTGCCCGGTGGCAACCCCCAGAGCTGATGCAGCCTTTCCCCACAGCTGGAGCAGGTGTGTGCCAGGGCTGGTCCCTCCCTGTGGACTCTCACCCAGCTGGGCAGGCAGGCACCTGGGAACTAGGGACTGAAGCGGCAGGCACGCCCAAGCTGAAGAGAAGCGAGGTGTGCGTGAGGCATGCGGCTCGGGGAGGGGAGAAGCTCCCCGAGAGCTTGGAGAGAAGCAGCCCCTCTGACTTGGCCCCTCTGTGCTCCCTCTTAGGTACAGGCCTCTGTCAACCCAACGTCCCCAGTGCCAGAGGCTGGAGGAGGTGGGTGGGAGCAGTCGAGCTGGCCTTGGGCACCCCAGTTGAGCATGCCCAGCCCAGCCTAGGGTGCTCTCACCCAGTGCTCTGGCCTGGGGGCTAACCTGGGGTGCTCCTTCCCCGAGTGGACTAACCTGGCGTCCAGCCAGATGACCCTCCCTGGGCATGGCCCAGGGATCAAATCGCCAAACAGCACTCTTAACTGAGAGCAATCAGCTTCAGGGGACCCCACCCCGTCTGCCTTCCTTACTAGTGACCCATGTCCCCTGAGTGCTCAGCCCAGGACCAGTGGGGGGCAGCCTGGAGAAGGTGCCTCGTCAGGCTGGAGAAAAGAGACAGACCCGTGGGCAGAGCAGATACCGCCCCAGCCACCTCCAACTTGGGCCAGCCTCCCACCCTCTGGGGACTATGTAGGTCCCCTCAACCAGGATGGGGAGGGATTATTGCTTCCCAGGGTGCGCCTGTCCATTCCAGGCAGAAGAGATTATGCACTTAGTTCAGGTAGGGTAACCAAGGCTTGCGGACGCTCAGGGACCTGCCTGCGTGACACGGCTCTGGCGGACCAGGCTTCTTCCCGCCCAGCCCAGGGGCTGTGCCTCTGCCGGCACTTGCCACCGCCGCCCCCTTGCGTTTCTTGCTGCTTCCACGCCAGCAGCCCCAGGCCAGGGGTCCGAGTCCTCGTGAGAGGGCACCGACTCTGCCATTCAGCCCTCAATGCTGCTGCCACTACTGCGGGCTCCCCAGCTTCCCCATGGCCCCCCAGTGACCCCCCAGCCCCTCCTGTCAGCCAGGCTTCGGCCCCTTCGGGCCCCCCAGCCTGTCCTGCACCCTGCGCTTGGGCCCATTGATCAGGAATGGCTGGGGGGCTCCTAGCTGGGAGGGAGGAGGCAGGAGGAGGACTGGGAGGGGGAGAGGGAGGCTTCGCCACGTCACAGCCATCCCACCTGCCCTCCTCCCGCACAGCGCCGCGCCTGGAGCTGGCCGAGCCCAGCCAGTGGCCTCAGACGGCACGGTGTGCGGGTGGCTTGGGGAGGGAACCCTGCACGGCCCAGAGCCTGGGTCCCCACTGCAGAGACCAGGTTCCGGGCTCCGGTGGAGAATCAAGACCTGAGCGATCCGGGAGAGGAGGACGGTCCTGCCAAGCGCCCGGGAGCGGAGCCGTGCTGCCGAATGGACCGGGAGACCCGGCGCGGCTGACCCCCCTCTCCTGTAGGCAGGGGCCCCTCGGGTGGCGGCCACGGCACCGGCCCTAGCTGAGCAGGGCTTCTCCAGGAGCTGAGCGTCCAAGCTGTCCCCATGGCAGGTAGGGTGCGGGCAGCTGAGGCAGCCCCGTGGGTGGGCTCAGGCTTCAAGGTGAGTGGGGCAGAGCAGGGACTAGGCATGGGGACAAAGGAAACCCCACTGGTCCCAGGCCCTGGGCAAGAGGGTAGGGCAGGGGCATCCCAGGCTGAGGCCTCGGATCGGATCCAGTCAGGGTGGGGATGATGGACTCACAGCCACCCAGGTGCAATTACAGGGTGCCGACAGGCGGAACCGTTCCCGGGAGGGCAAAGCCTTGACGGTGTGGGGGGCCTTGGGCCTGTCTCCTCCTCTGTTCGGGCTCCGGCCCTTGCATATCAGCAAAAGGGCTGAACAAGACCTGACTCGATGCCTATGGGAAATTGTCACCTCCTGATCCTGAGGGATGTTGGCTTTCAAAGGGACTGGGGAGAGGACAGCCCCCTCCCAAGAGTTCCTCTGGGCTCTGGGGTG
>NW_011889227.1:155378-160827 GCF_000151845.1 Pteropus vampyrus | reverse complement strand
ACCCCGTCTGCCTTCCTTACTAGTGACCCATGTCCCCTGAGTGCTCAGCCCAGGACCAGTGGGGGGCAGCCTGGAGAAGGTGCCTCGTCAGGCTGGAGAAAAGAGACAGACCTGTGGGCAGAGCAGATACCGCCCCAGCCACCTCCAACTTGGGCCAGCCTCCCACCCTCTGGGGACTATGTAGGTCCCCTCAACCAGGATGGGGAGGGATTATTGCTTCCCAGGGTGCGCCTGTCCATTCCAGGCAGAAGAGATTATGCACTTAGTTCAGGTAGGGTAACCAAGGCTTGCGGACGCTCAGGGACCTGCCTGCGTGACACGGCTCTGGCGGACCAGGCTTCTTCCCGCCCAGCCCAGGGGCTGTGCCTCTGCCGGCACTTGCCACCGCCGCCCCCTTGCGTTTCTTGCTGCTTCCACGCCAGCAGCCCCAGGCCAGGGGTCCGAGTCCTCGTGAGAGGGCACCGACTCTGCCATTCAGCCCTCAATGCTGCTGCCACTACTGCGGGCTCCCCAGCTTCCCCATGGCCCCCCAGTGACCCCCCAGCCCCTCCTGTCAGCCAGGCTTCGGCCCCTTCGGGCCCCCCAGCCTGTCCTGCACCCTGCGCTTGGGCCCATTGATCAGGAATGGCTGGGGGGCTCCTAGCTGGGAGGGAGGAGGCAGGAGGAGGACTGGGAGGGGGAGAGGGAGGCTTCGCCACGTCACAGCCATCCCACCTGCCCTCCTCCCGCACAGCGCCGCGCCTGGAGCTGGCCGAGCCCAGCCAGTGGCCTCAGACGGCACGGTGTGCGGGTGGCTTGGGGAGGGAACCCTGCACGGCCCAGAGCCTGGGTCCCCACTGCAGAGACCAGGTTCCGGGCTCCGGTGGAGAATCAAGACCTGAGCGATCCGGGAGAGGAGGACGGTCCTGCCAAGCGCCCGGGAGCGGAGCCGTGCTGCCGAATGGACCGGGAGACCCGGCGCGGCTGACCCCCCTCTCCTGTAGGCAGGGGCCCCTCGGGTGGCGGCCACGGCACCGGCCCTAGCTGAGCAGGGCTTCTCCAGGAGCTGAGCGTCCAAGCTGTCCCCATGGCAGGTAGGGTGCGGGCAGCTGAGGCAGCCCCGTGGGTGGGCTCAGGCTTCAAGGTGAGTGGGGCAGAGCAGGGACTAGGCATGGGGACAAAGGAAACCCCACTGGTCCCAGGCCCTGGGCAAGAGGGTAGGGCAGGGGCATCCCAGGCTGAGGCCTCGGATCGGATCCAGTCAGGGTGGGGATGATGGACTCACAGCCACCCAGGTGCAATTACAGGGTGCCGACAGGCGGAACCGTTCCCGGGAGGGCAAAGCCTTGACGGTGTGGGGGGCCTTGGGCCTGTCTCCTCCTCTGTTCGGGCTCCGGCCCTTGCATATCAGCAAAAGGGCTGAACAAGACCTGACTCGATGCCTATGGGAAATTGTCACCTCCTGATCCTGAGGGATGTTGGCTTTCAAAGGGACTGGGGAGAGGACAGCCCCCTCCCAAGAGTTCCTCTGGGCTCTGGGGTGGGGGTGGGGCATTGACCGGAATGGGCAGGAGGCTAATAGAAGACTTGGGAGCCAGTGGCCAGCCTGTGAAGACCCCAGAGCCAGAGGAGCCATGAACTTCTTCCCTTGGGGCCCAGCACCATGGACCCTGGGGGCTGGCATCAGTTATCCCATGTGGGTGTCATGCGGCAGTTGCCCATCTTATGGGCCGGTCCCAGGTGGTGGAGGTCATCCCCTATCCACCATTCATGCAGCCCTGATGTGGCTCATTACTGAGCATTCCCCTCCCAGGCCCCAGGAACGCCACTTCTCCCACGTGGTCCTGGGCCCCACACTCTCACCAGGCACCTACGCTGTGCCAGCTCTGACCGGGTGCTGCCCGTCTGTTAGCTCATTAGACACTCTCTCCCGTCTGTCTGTCTGTCTGTCTGTCTGTCTGTCTGTCCATCCTTCCAAAACTCCATGGTTTTACCAGGCCCTTGGCCTCTCCTGGGACTGCTGGAAACTAATCGTCTGTTTTTCAGAATTTTTTTTTTTCCATTTAAAAATTTGTAATAGTGTAAAATCTACATGAAAATGACCATTTTGACCATTTTTAAGTGTACAGTTCAGTGGTGTCGAGTGCATTCCCATTGTTGTGTAGCCATCAATTACCACCATCTCCAGGGCTTTTTCATTTTGCAAAACTGAAACTTGCTGTCTGCTAAACACTAACTCCCTCGCCCCCCTCCCCGGCCCCTGACACCCACCATTCTCCTGTCTGTCTATGAATCTGACAGCTCTAGGGACCTCCTGTAAGTGGAATCATACAGCATTTGTCCTTTTGTGTATGGCTTATTTCACTTAGCAAATTGGCCTTAAGGTATAAACACGTGTCAGGATTTCTTTTTAAGGCTGAATAATAATAATGAATTACGTGTCTGGTTAGAGCACATTTTGCTTGTCCGTTCTTCCATTGAGGGACTCTTGGATTGCTTCCACCTTTTGCCTATTATGAATAATGCTGCTCTGAACACGGATGTACAGATATCTGTTCAGGTCCTTGCCCTTGATTTTTCTGGGTCTATATCTAGAAGATGCTGGATCATATGGTAACTTTAAGTTTAAATTTTTGAGAAACCATCGTTGTGTTTTCCATAGTGGCTGCACCATTTCACATTCCCACCAACAGCACACGAGGGTTCCAATTTCTCCACATCCTTGCTAACTTTTATTATTTTGTTTTTGTTATTGTTTTTTTGTTTTGTTTTGGTGCCAGCCGCCCTTGTGGATGCAAAGTAGTATCTCACTGTAGTTAGGATTTTTCTTTTTAACCAGAAGGGTAGAGGGTGGCAAAGCTTCTGGCCAAGTCTTGTGCTGGGAATATAGATCAAAAGACAGGATTTTTAGAAAAAATTGAGGAGGCCAGAGCTGAAAGATGGCTTCTGGCAGCAGGATTTGGGCAGGTTTTTGAGGTCAGAGGTGGATGAGAGCAATTCGTCATAATTCAGGGCATCTCCTCCCAGCTCAGCTCTCTTGAAGCAGAACCAGGCAATGGGGTCTCCATGGAGCCGAGAAAGAATTTCCACCCAACCCCCACAACTTCACGTGCCCTATCATCCATAACATGTGTCACTTATGAAGAGTCTACTGTGTGCCAGGCCCTACATGTGTCCTCACGAATCCTCACATCTGCTCTATGAGGCAGGTATTAAAAACCTCCTGTTATGGATGTGGAAACTGAGGCTCAAGGAGGTGAAATAATTTTCTCGAGGCCCCACAGCCGCTCGATGGCTCAGAGATTCCCTGGGGAGCCAGACAGGGCTGATCTCCAGCCTTCGGGAGCTTTAAGTCAGCCTTTACCTCACAAGGTGATGCTGAGTCAAGTTAACTGTGGGAATACACAGGCCTGGCAGTCAGGGAGGGCTTCCTGGAGGAAGGGGCACCTGAATGCAGCCTGAACGATGAGAGCTGGCTGGGCGGAGTGGGGGTGGGTGAGGTGAGCAGGGGCCCACGCTTCTGTCCTGTCTCCCCAGCTTTTCTCTCTGCCAGCCTCGGGGTACTTGAACCCTCGGAGACTTACACCCTGCCCATGACCAGGTCCAGCTGGGAGCCCCGGCTGGTTTCTCCATTTCCATCATGCCCTTCCACCTGCTCCGCAGGGGCCCAAGCCATGGCTGAACCCACTGGGCAGGGCCCCAAGAACCCACGTGTGTCCAGTGTGACGGTCCAGCTGGAGATGAAGGCTCTGTGGGAGGAATTCAACCAGCTGGGCACAGAGATGATTGTCACCAAGGCAGGCAGGTGTGAGCAGCGGGTGGGGGTGTGCGTGTGTGGCGGGGGCAGGGCCCAGGCCGGAGCCGTGTTCAGACTGTGGGCCCCGCCCTCCTGCAGGAGGATGTTCCCCACCTTCCAGGTGAAGATCCTCGGCATGGACTCGCTGGCTGACTACGCTCTGCTCATGGACTTTGTGCCCCTGGGTGACAAGAGATACAGGTCTGGGGGCCAGCCGGCAGGGGGAAGCAGCTCAGACCTTAGATGCTAAGATGGGGAAATCAACACTTAGCTACACTCTGGAGAGGCAGGGGCCTGTCGGAACTGTCAGAGAGGCCTATCCTGGGACAACAGTGGGGAGCCTGGTGGCAACAGGGAGCCCAGCCCAGGGCAGCCGACGGTCTCAAGTGGGAAGTAGGCTAGCCTGGGCAGGAAGAGTGGGCTAGCCCAGGGCAGCAGAACTCAGGGCCCCATGGCAACCTTGGAGCCTCAGGCTCCTCATGTGCAAGATGGGGACAGTGCATGGGGACAGTGACGGCCCCTTTGTCCTGCCAGTCGTGGCTCCAGGTGGGGGCGGCCGATGAGGTGCCGTGAGGTGCAGAAGGGGCGCCCTCACCGCCTCACTCTCCTCCCCAGGTACGCCTTCCACAGCTCGGCCTGGCTGGTGGCGGGCAAGGCGGACCCGGCCACGCCCGGCCGCGTGCATTTCCACCCTGACTCACCGGCCAAGGGAGCGCAGTGGATGCGCCAGATCGTGTCCTTCGACAAGCTCAAGCTGACCAACAACCTGCTGGATGACAACGGCCACGTGAGGCCCGGGGTCCAGGGCCAGGGGCTGGTCCTGCTCAGGGGATGCTGGGGCCTTATTGTGACAAAACTTGGAGCTGGGGCTGGCTGGACCTTGGTGCCCGGCACCCCCGCCCGCTCCTGATGGTCAAAGCTGGGGTATTGAGCTCACCTGGCCAGGGGCTGGACAGCAGAAGCGACTGTCCACCTTTTGGGGAAGTGGGCTGGGGTGTGGGCTGGGGAAGCGGGCAGGTGGGGAAGTGGGCTGTGGTGTGGGAATGTTCTAGCAAACACTGTCCTTCTCATGGACGATGTTCACTGACGCCCACCACGAACCAGGCCTGTTGTAGGTGCCAAAACACAGCACTGTTCACACTTCATCAGACAGACAAAGGCCCCTAGCCTCATTGCGCTCTCATCCTGGGGCAGGGGCGCATGGTAAGCAAGGGACGCAGAAGACACAGAATGTAGTGTCTCAGATGGCGCTAAATGCCCGGAAAAAAAGGACCTATGGTCAGGGGCTGAGACGGAGATGGCCATTCCTTTCCAGGAGCCCAGGAAGCTGCCGAGGTGGTATTTGAACAGGGACCCGAGGAAGCGGAGGAGGGAGCCTGTGCGTAGAGGAGGGGGGAAGCTGTCTCAGGCAAGGAAAGAGCAAGTGCAAAGGCCCTGAGGCCAGAGAATGCTGGGCGAGTTGGGGGAACTACAAGGAGGCTCCCTGTGTGGCTGGAGTGAAGCGAGGAGGGGAAGGGGTTTGGGCAGAGGGGCTGAAGGTGGCCAGAGCTGATCTGCAGGGCCAGCTGGCTGCAAAGAGGAGCCTGGCTTTTACTCTGTACGGGGTGGGAGTCACAGGAGGGTTCTGAGGAAGGGGCGACATGCGGTGTCTCACTGGAGCTGGTGTGTGGAGAA
>NW_011889227.1:137236-155328 GCF_000151845.1 Pteropus vampyrus | reverse complement strand
GTAGGTGCCAAAACACAGCACTGTTCACACTTCATCAGACAGACAAAGGCCCCTAGCCTCATTGCGCTCTCATCCTGGGGCAGGGGCGCATGGTAAGCAAGGGACGCAGAAGACACAGAATGTAGTGTCTCAGATGGCGCTAAATGCCCGGAAAAAAAGGACCTATGGTCAGGGGCTGAGACGGAGATGGCCATTCCTTTCCAGGAGCCCAGGAAGCTGCCGAGGTGGTATTTGAACAGGGACCTGAGGAAGCGGAGGAGGGAGCCTGTGCGTAGAGGAGGGGGGAAGCTGTCTCAGGCAAGGAAAGAGCAAGTGCAAAGGCCCTGAGGCCAGAGAATGCTGGGCGAGTTGGGGGAACTACAAGGAGGCTCCCTGTGTGGCTGGAGTGAAGCGAGGAGGGGAAGGGGTTTGGGCAGAGGGGCTGAAGGTGGCCAGAGCTGATCTGCAGGGCCAGCTGGCTGCAAAGAGGAGCCTGGCTTTTACTCTGTACGGGGTGGGAGTCACAGGAGGGTTCTGAGGAAGGGGCGACATGCGGTGTCTCACTGGAGCTGGTGTGTGGAGAATGGGCGGAGGAGCCAGGCGGAGGCAGGGAGACCAGCCAGGAGGCAGCCGAGCAAACACAGGTGAAAGATGATGGAGGCCACACAGGGCAGAGGCAATGGGGTGGGAAAGCTGGTCAGATTCTGGATAGTTCTGAAGGCAAAGTGGACAGCCAGACGTGGGTGTGAGAAGGCGAAGCAGCAAGGACACTCAGACTCAAAGGGCCTTCGACACAGAACTGCTGGCTCTCAAGTTCAGAGCCTTCGCCATCGGCACAGTGAAGCGGGGGCAGCAGGCCCAGGGCGGACCCTGCCCCGGGGAGAGGGGCTCCGGCCTCGGTGAGAGCTCGCTGCTGTCCCCCACCCCTGCGCCCCCCACAGATCATCCTCAACTCCATGCACCGCTACCAGCCCCGCTTCCACGTGGTCTTTGTGGACCCACGCAAGGACAGCGAGCGCTACGCCCAGGAGAACTTCAAGTCCTTCATCTTCACGGAGACCCAGTTCACAGCCGTGACAGCCTATCAGAACCACCGGGTGGGTTGGGGCACAGTTCACGGGGCACTTGCCGGCCCACTTCACAGGGGCAGAGATGTAGGCCCAAGGCTTTCAGCTCCCGCATGCGCACAGACCCCTGCCCTGCTCTCCCTCCCTGGGACTCAGCGAGCACCTGCCCAGTCATTTCGCTGCCTGGGTCCCAGGGCCTCCTGATCGGAAGGTCCCGGTAGGACAGGATGACTGAGCCTGGGACATCACGGCCTTTCCCTGGCTCAGGGCTGGTCCCTAACTTCACTTTCTCCTCTGCAGATCACCCAGCTGAAGATCGCCAGCAACCCTTTTGCCAAAGGCTTTAGGGAGAGTGACCCAGACTCCTGGTACCATCCGACCCCTGCCAGTTCTATCCCACTGCCCTCACCCAGCCCCTCCCCCCATTCCCAGGCACCTCCTAAGGCCTCTGCTTCTGACCCCCGTTTCAGGGTCATGCCCATTATTTGTCCTGGGGTCCCACTGTCTTACTCTGAAACAGACCCTTGGCCTGAGTTCTTCACCTTGACCCCCTGCCCCCATTCCTTCCCTTTGCATCTTCAGGATGGTGTCTCCACGGCCCCTGCTCGATGTCCCAGCCCAGAGTCATGGCAGCCTCAGCCCCTGCCTGTCGAAGGGCTCCAAGGAGCAGAAGAAAGGTTAGCCCCCAGACTCACAGACACAGTGGGATCAGGGCCTGAACTGTGGGTGGGAAGCAAGGGGACAGGGCCCCAGGGCCTCCGAGAAGGGGTTCCGGCATGCTCAGCAAGCCCACTGGGCACCCGTGTGGACAGAGAGGGGGAAGCGGAGGTTTCTGAGACAGAGAATAGGGCAGGGTCAAGGTGCTGAGAGCAGAAGTGGGGATGTCAGGTGGGCTTCCTGGAGGAGGTGTTTCCCCAGCTAGGCCTTGGAGGACCAGGAAGGGTTTGGATAGAGGGAGAAAGTGGGAGAGGAATTTAAGGCAGCAGGGAAAGTAAGAGCAAAGACAGAGGTGGGCAACTTGTGATGGGAGGAGCAGAGAAGCGGACAGGGCAGGCTGTGGATGTGAGGGGAGGTCTGGGGTCCACTTAGACTACTTCCTCCCTCAGACCCCAACAAAGCTCCAGCTTCTGCCTCCAGGACCCCTGCCCGGCTCCACCATCAGCTGTTGGCTCCCCCTGAAGCTCTGCTGGCCCCAGCCACCTACCGGCCTCTCGCCTACCCGGACCTGTACCCTGGAGCCTCGGGCGCTCTTAGAATCCCAAAGGCTCGACCGACACCATACCCCCTCCCCAATATCCAGGCTGACAGGGATCAGGAGGGCCTGCCCCTTCAAGCTGGGCTGGGGCTCCTGTCCCCTCCTGCCACGTGCCTGGGTTCCCACCAGGCCCCTCAGTGATGGTGGCTGCCCTGAGGACAGTCCTCTTACCCTGAAGCCCATGCCCTGCAGCCTCGCCTCTGCAGAGACCTCCTCCCTTCCCAAGGAGAGCAGTACAGGTGGAAGCCCAGAGAGAGGCCCCCTGCTGAGTCACTGTAAGGCTGGGATGGTGCCGGACTTGGAACCAGGCCCCCTACCTCTCAACCTGCCCCCTTCAGCCTTGGGTGTGATTCCTCCGAACCCTGTTTTATCTCTCCCTTATCCCCAACATTAAACCATTTGGCATGGGTGGTCAGAGCACTTCTGTCCCTGGGGTCGGGGCGGAGGGTCTCAGGAACACCCAGACCGCAGTCTGGGCTGCAGACATGCCAAAGCTCTGCCGAGTGCAGCTGGCATCCCTGGACACACCAAGCGATGGTAAAGGAGGTGACACCAGCCCGGTGGGGGGGCTGTGGGGGAGGCTGACGGTTACCGCTCCCTGCCTATGTGCCCAGATGAGGACAGAAACTGCAGCTCAGGGAGGCACTTGCTCAAAGTCAAAGCAAAGTATGGTGACACCTACTGCTCCACGTTTAGATGCTATGTATAAGGCTGGGTCGTCTGGTCCCCGACGAGCCAGTTCTGGGGGACGAGTGCAGAACCACAATAGGCAACGCCTACAAGAGCCAAGAATGGGTGGGAGGAGGGATTTGAGAATCTGATCAAGACTGGAGACAGAAAAGCTTCTAAAGAAAGTGACATTTAAACCAACACCTAAAGGGGTAGAAACTGCGGGGCAGAGGGGTCAGGACGGGGGACATCCAAGGGCAAAGGCCTGGGCCTGGAGTGGATCCCTTAGAGCGGTAGGGCGCAGCGTGCGCCACCCAGCGGAACCTGGCAAGAGGGGCCGGAGGGCGCTCCTTCCTGGAGGCCTCCTACGGAGAGTCCCGTGAACTCCCTAAACGCCGACTCTGCCCGTCCTGGAGCATTTCCTGTTAGGTCCTTGGAGAAGTACGGACACACGCGAGCGCGGAGGGACCCGGAGCCCTGCGGGGCCTCAACAGCAAGACACACCCTGACTCCCGAACTCCGCGGTCAAGAGGGGCGGGTCCGGTTGCTGGGTCGTGTACTACCCGAGATGCTCCAGGGTAGCTCGAGGACGCAGATCCGCGGACGGTCCACCGCAGCCCCGCCCGCGGCCCATGCCCGCCCCTCGCCCGCCCCTCGGTCGGCAGCCCGAGGTATCTGGCCTCGCCCCTTCCGGCCACGCCCCCGGGGCACCGTGAGGCTCAATCCACTGCTTTTCCACTTGGGGCCCCGCCCCGTCCCACCGAGGCCCCGCCCCCTTACCAGCCCCGCCCCGCCGCCAAAGGACCGGGCGGGGCGGGGCATTAGGTCCCTCGGCCCCCGTCAGGTTCCCGAGAGGGTGAGCGCGACCTCGCCCTTTCCTCCTGCTGTCTGGCGCCCTCTGTGTTCCCGCAGCGCCCGGCCCGACATGCTGCCCGACTGCCTGTCCGCGGAGGGCGAGCATCGCTGCCGGCGGCTGCTGGCGCCGGCCACAGCCCGGCTCCGCGCGTGGCCCGCGGCGGCCGCGGTGCTCGTGCCGCTGTGCTCCGTGCGCGGGGTCCCGGCGCTGCTCTACACGCTGCGGTCTAGCCGCCTGGCCGGGAGGCACAAGGGTGACGTCAGGTACAGGCCCGGGAACTTGTCTCCCTTTTAGGAGAAGGCCGCTGAACCCCGGAGACTGCTGGTACCGCGGGCCGGGCACGTAGCCTCTCCGAACTTCGGTTCCCGCCTCTGTGGAATGGGTCTGCAAAGAGCCCGTTGGCCGGCGGGCTACGGCAGGGCCTGCGACCCGCGTCCCTCCTCCTGGAGCGTGGGAGTGCTCCTGCCCGGGCGCCACGCCGGGTCCCTGTAAGCACGTCTGCATCACCTCCGGTCGGCGACCCCTCTCTCCGAGTTATGTCCTACTCTCTGAAAAGGCAGGACCCTGCCCACTCCCAACGACTAGGGCGAGATTCAGGTCCCACGGCAAAGGTAGCGCGCGGGGCGTCGCTTCCTGGCTTCCAGCCCTGGCCCCGCCCTCGGCGAGAATTGGGAACAGCCTAGGGTCCCTGTCAGCGCCACTGAAGCCACCGTAGATGGAATGTACAGGTCTGAGCTCCAGAGCCTCTCTCCCTTATCCCCATTGCTCAGGGAGGTAAACAGCCTGGAGAGATCTTGCCCGCCTCGCCGCAAACTAGGGGCAGAGGCTTAGGTGGGCCACTGGCCCTCTGCCACAGCTGCCATCCCCGCCCCTCCATGGCCCCAACAGCCCAAGAACCAGGCTGTCTATGCCTGTTTAGTTTCCCAGGCGGCAAGCGTGACCCTGCTGACCAGGACGTGGTGCACACGGCCCTGAGGGAGACTCACGAGGAGCTGGGCCTGGTGGTGCCTGAGGACCACGTGTGGGGTATCCTGCAGCCAGTATATGACCAGGTGAGCCCACCAGGCTCTGAGGCCATCGCCAGCCCTTACCTCATTCACTGGGCTAGGAGCCAGGACCCCAGGCACAAGGAGCATGGTCATGGACTCGCAGGCATGGAATGCAATGCAGTGGAGTACCAGTCACCTGCTTGGCAGTCGCCTTCCATCCCCACACGACAAGTTGGAGAGGGGCCAGGGGTATTTTTATCCCCCTCCCATGGAGGATAGTGACACTCAAATCTGGGATAGAAGTAGCCCCAAGGTGAACCGGCTCTGCTCAGCTTGATGGCTGAAGGTTGAGGAAGGCTTCACAGGGAAAGAAGGGACTGAATCACAAGTGGCAGATTGTAGGGTAGTAAAAAAGAAGGTTGTCCCAACTGCAGGGAACAATCTGCAAAAGGCCCAGAGGCCTGAATGCGGGCGAGCCAGCCCTCCTGGCCGCAGTGAGCCCCCAGGGGGCCAGGTGGACCTGACCTTGACTGCTGAAGGCCTCTGGATGGCGAGGCGGGGTCCTTCTCCCAGCTGCCCCTCCCCAGCCCCAAAGCCCTGCCAAGATCACGCCTCCCCTGACTGTCTGCCTTCCTGTGCCAGAATAAGACCACCATAGCGCCGGTGCTTGCTGGTGTGGGCCCACTGGATCCCCAGAGCCTCAAGCCCAACCCCGAGGAGGTAAGTGCTGAGGGCCTGGGCTGTCCCAATGCGGGGAGGCTGCAATGGTCGGGCCTCTGCCCACCCTCTCCCTGCCTCCTGCCCACAGGTGGACGAGGTGTTTGCCCTGTCTCTAGCTCACCTGCTGCAGATGGAGAACCAAGGCTATACCCACTTCCGCAAGGGCAGCCACTACCACTACACAATGCCTGTCTTCCTTCACGGGCCACACCGTGTCTGGGGGCTCACAGCTGCCATCACAGAGTTTGCCCTGCAGCTGATAGCACCTGGTGCCTACCAGCCCCGCCTGGTCATCTCTGGGCTGCCAAGAGTCTAAAGACCTGGCCCTAAGCAGCCCCAGCCTGGGCAGCTCCACTCCAGGACTGAATAAAGAGTCTTTGCCAACTCCGCAGTGACTGCACCTTCTGCACTGGGGCCCTGACCTTGGGCAGACCCCACAGGACAGCTGGTATTCCGGTTAGGGTACCTCTGTCACACGGTCACTCACAGCAGTGGGCCCTTACTGTGTGCCAGGTGCTCAGCATCATTTCTCTCATGTCACCCTCATGACAGCCAACAGTGTCCCTGGCTGGTGAGACTGGGTCTCAGGGGGGACACATACCTTGCCTAAGTTCACCCCAAGCAGGGATTTGAACCAGGCCCTCTTTGACTCTAGCGCAAACTCCTAGCCGCTGCACCGTCCCCTCCTCCGTGCCTGGCTGACCATGTGCCAGGCTGCAGGAATCTGGGGGGGGGGGGAGCCCTGCACATTACTGCCAAGCGCCCACCGTGGCCAGCTGCCGTGCTGGAGCCACATCTGCGGATCAGCCAGATGCTGTCCTGCTTCTGGTGGCAGCTGGGACTCACTCTGAAGGAGACCTTAGATCAGGTCACACAGATAATTGTGCGATTGCACATTAATCAATCTGAGATAATAGTGGAATTATACAGCAATTATATAGACCAGGGCTTCATGAGAGAGTTGAGGGGTGGGAGGTCGGAACTTGACATGGTGGACTGGGAGTTATTAGCCAGGACAAGTGATAGAAAACTCCCCCAGCTGACTGCCAAAAGAGGAATGGAGATTACAAACTCCGGGGATGGTTCGCTTCAGGCATGGCTGCATCCAGGGGCTCTTCCTCTGGCCGCTTCCACTGTGTTGGCTTCGTTCTTCGGGAGCATTCTCTACACCACAGGGGGGAGAGGTGAGGAGGCCAGCAGCTCCAGGACCGCGCGGCACCCGCGTTCCATCAGCGGAACGCTGCTTCTCTTTCTCGGCTAGTCTAACCCAGAATTGCACTGTACTGGCCTGCCTTGGGTCACATGGCCTTCCCCGAGTTTGTCATGTGGCCAACTGGATTTGGAATTCTTTGATTGGCAGGGTCTGAGGCACAAGCCTGGGGAAGAGGGTGAACCTCGTGAACTGAGTAGGGGAGGGGTGGCCTCCAGAGGACCAATGGGAAGAGGGAAGGTTGAGCAGGTAAAAGTCAGCCAAGTTCCCTTGCAAAGAGTGACCTTGAACCCAAAGGTGAGCAGCAATGGGCTAGGTCAAAGGGCAGGGGAGGGAACTCTGGGCAGGTGCAGCAATGCGCAAAGCTCGGGGCGTTCAAGGAAACCAAGAAGAATAAACGTGGAACTTGGTGCACTCAGGGGACCCCCTGAGGCACCAAGGGGACAGTCTCGGTGATAGGTTAGAATTTTATTCCAAGCCCGGAGACGGGGAGAGAGGCGTTGAAGTCATCTGACCCACGTTTTCAAAAGCTGGAGCTGCAAGGGGACCAGACTGCAGATGCCCTCTTGCCCGGCACTGCCTCCCCTCTCCCCGATCCCTCCCACCTCGCCTTCTCATGCACCCACTCCGCACCTCCCAAGGGGGCCCTGCACCCCTCCTCCTTCCCTTAGGCTCCCTCCTCCTGCCCTCCTCCCTCACACCCCTCTCATTGCCCTTCACACCCCTTGCGTCACCTCTGGCCCTCCAGCCTTCTCACCAGGGAGCAGAGCCTCATGATGGTGGTAAAAATAACTCTGACGGCATGTGGGGTGCAGGTCGTGAGGGAGGAGGAGGGAGGCTGAGGCCCCCCCCACTAAGGAAAGGGACCCTTGGGGTTGAGGCCAGGGAGGTGCCACCTCCTGAGCCCTGGAGGTGGGTTCTGAGCCCCGCCTCTTCCTTCTCCCCCATAGGGACCAGGAGGCCATTGGTCACACTCTTGCTCTCACAGGTTACCTCAGTCAGGCGCACAGCCAGGCGCACAGCTAGCAGCGAACCGAACCAGGCGGAGCTCTCAGAGCAGTAAGTAGCCCGGCCGGCCCACCTGCCTGCTCACCAGGTCCCCCTCCAGGCCGGAGCCTCCTCTTCTCCCCCATCCCACCCCCCTTCACCATGCGCTGTCCTCAGGTCCCGGCTGCCACCCAGGAGCCCCTCAGTGCCCTCCGTGATGCCTCCTTGCCCTAACTCGTTGGGTGCAGCCCCCTCATCTCCAGTCTGCGGGGCCTTCTCTGAACTCCCGCCCCATGTCTGAGCCCCCATGGCGGGCGCAGCAGCAGCCAGCAGGAGGCGGCCGCCGCGGGTGAGCATGCAGGAGCACATGGCCATCGACGTGAGCCCAGGCCCCATCCGGCCTATCCACCTCATTTCCGACTACTTCCCGCACTTCAACCCGTTCGCCGAGCCTGCCCTGCGTACCCCAGACCCACGCCCTGCAGTGGCCCCTGCCATCCACCCTGCGCCCCAGTGGCAGCCGGACCTAGAGCCAGAGGGAGACTCAGACGACAGCAGTGAGTAGGGACAGTGGACAAGGGGGACACTCCGGGCCCAGCCCAGCCAGGGTGGGGTCTGGGGCATCCAAGGCATCTGACCTCAGATGAGAGGGGCAGGGCAGGAGGCATGGTGCCACAGGGGAGGTTTCGGGTGGGAACTGACCCCGTCTACCACCTGCCCTCAGCTGCCCTGGGCACCCTTGAGTTCACGCTTCTTTTCGACGCGGACAACAGCACTCTGCACTGCACGGCTCATCGTGCCAAGGTAATGGTGTGGGTGGGGGGTCCTTGGGCCACGGGTCTGAGCCACAGGCCTGCCCCACATCCACTGTCTCTTCCCAGGGCCTCAAGCCACCGGCCTCAGGCTCTGTGGACACCTACGTCAAAGCCAACCTACTGCCAGGGGCCAGCAAGGTGAGGGTGAGACCCAGGCCACTACTGCTGCTCTTTGGCCACACCCAGCCTGGTCACCCACCTGTCCTGCCCTGCTCCTCCCTCCAAGGACCTGGACATCAGGCCCGCAGCTCCCCATTGCTGGAATATGCAACCGGGGATCCCATCAGGGAGGTGGGCCAGGGTGGGGCCCTAAGGACTGAGGCCCTGACCCACCCTGCCTGGCCCCTAGGCCAGCCAGCTGCGGACACACACAGTTCGGGGCACAAGGGGACCTGTCTGGGAAGAGACGCTCACCTATTATGGCTTCACCCGCCAGGACGCTGGGCGTAAGACCCTGCGGTGAGGACCGGGCGTGGGCCGTGAGGGAGCAGGGCGGGGTAGGGGCTTGCCCGGCCAGGTCTGACTTGGGTGGCCACCAGACTGTGTGTGTGTGAGGACCCGCGGATGCGGAGACGGCGGCGGGCACCCCCCCTGGGGGAGCTGCGGGTGCCCCTGAGGAGGCTGGTACCCAACCGAGCCAGGAGCTTCAACGTGTGTCTGGAGAAGCGGAGGCTGGTGAGTGGGGCTGGCGCACAGAGTGGGGGTTCAGGGGCGAGGAAGCTCGTGCCGGGAAAGCTAGAGAGGGGAGGGCCGCGAGGGGAATCTGGGCAGTGAGTGTCGGCCAAGGTGACTGGGCTCTCTGCTCTTTCAGACCAAGAGGCCCAAGAGCCTGGACACAGCCCGCGGCATGTCCCTGTATGAGGAGGTGGGTAGGACAGCAGGACGGCACGGGGTTGGGGGCGGAAAAGACTGGGCTGGCCCAGGCAGAAGTGCATCAGGCAGGGGACAAGGTGGGCTTGGAGAAACTGAGGCCATCTCTCTCATGGGCTTTGTCACTGTCATCACTGCTCAGAAGAACCCTGGGGAATAGCCAGACCAGTGACTGTGTAGGGAGGTGGACACCTGTGTCATGGCAGCCCAGAGGAGCCGTGAGACATGGGGACAGGCAAGGGGGCAGAGACCCAGGCCGCCTTGAGGCAGAGGTGGGATTTGTCTGTGGCCTGAGGGCAGCAGAGAATGGACAGGGTATGGTTCCAACTGCTGGGTGGGCCCCTGGGGTAGTGTGGGTGCCTCTCCTGGGGCTAGTGCCACTCCTGACAGGCCCTTATCAGGTGGCAGCGACGGTGACTGCAGGGGGCTCCACAGGAGACCAACAATCAGGCCGGAACCCCTTCTGCACAGGAGAGGTGGGCCACCTGCAAGGCTGAGGCACTGCTGGCCCAGGCCCCTCTCACATTGAAGGGCCAGGTGCTGCTGTCCTGCCCCCTAGTGGAGCCGCAAGTTACTGCTGCCAACTAACCAAGGCTGGGCAAGTCTCGCCAATGTGGAGCAGGCACCCTGCGCCATCCACTTCCGGTCCCAGACCCCACACACGGCAGTGCCATGGTGCATGGCAGGTGCTCACAGAGCACTCCCTTACTGAGAGCTGAACGCGGGCACAGTTGAGCTTTCTGCAAATTGAATCCTACATTAAGTGTGGCAGAAAAACATTCTTCCCAGGCATCCTCTTCAAGTCCTTTCAGAAGCACCAGGGACCAAGTATGGCAAAGGACAGTCTGCATCTGGTCCCCAAGGAGGTGGGAGGTGAAAAGGGGGAGGTTCTGTAGCTGGAAGGACCCATAGGTTCTTGGGTAGAGAACAGCCACTCAGAGTGGTCTCAGGGACACTGGGCTAGCCCTGCAGGGGCAGTGATGGGCACTTAGTGGGCACTCACTTAGGAAGCTCCTGGCCTGTTTGTGGCACTCGGTGAGGTCACACTGCCTGAGCAAGCCCCCTCCTTCTTGCCCTTGAGGGCACAGCTGACCCTCTAAGTTCCCTTCCAGAGCACTAAGTCAATGACTGTCTCGGGAAATCGAATCATGAAGTTAAATCACTGGCTCGATTTCTTTGCAGCCGGCTCGAGTTCTCACATCCTGGCCAACACTGGGTGGGTGGGTAGGCTTTGGGCCACACAGGGGCTGACCCCAGCCTACCCTGCAGGAGGTGGAGGCGGAGGTGGCTGGGGAGGAACGTGGGCGCATCCTGCTGTCACTGTGCTACAGCTCTCAGCGGGGTGGCCTGCTGGTGGGTGTGCTGCGCTGCGCCCACCTCGCCCCCATGGATGCCAATGGCTACTCGGACCCCTTCGTCCGCCTGTGAGTGTAAACACGGTGAACAGGTGGGTATGGGGGTTCCTCAGAGCCCTACGGGGCTCACCTCTCCAAGGCCGCATGTAACCTGACCCCATCCTCCCCAGTTTCCTGCATCCAAATGTGGGAAAGAAATCTAAATACAAGACCAGTGTTCGGAAGAAGACCCTGAACCCCGAGTTCAATGAGGTAGGCCAAGGCCAGGCCGATGCCATCCTGGCTGCTCTGGGGCGGGGGAGGTCAGCGTCCTGCCTCGGTCAGAAAGCACAGGTCCCCGCTAGCCTGAGCTGCTCACCTGCCTGAGCCTGTTTCTGAAACTGCAAAGGACCCCAGGCCTCCTCCTCCTGCCTTCCTGTCCCCTGCCCTGCAGGAATTCTTCTATGCAGGCCCGAGGGAGGAGCTGGCCCAGAAAACACTGCTGGTGTCTGTATGGGACTATGACCTGGGCACAGCCAACGACTTCATTGGTGAGTGGGAATGCAGGGCAGGGGGTCCAGTGGGCTCCCACATAGCTCCTGACCTCTATCCCCAACCCAGGCGGGGTACAGCTGAGTGCCCGGACCAGTGGGGAGCGCCAGCGGCACTGGTGCGAATGCCTGGGCCGCAGTGACCGCCAGCTGGAGCTGTGGCACCCACTGGACGGTGTACCCCTCCAGCTCAGTGACTAGCAGGGGCGCTGGCCGTGCCCTGCTCACCGCTTCTCCCCAAAACTGACCCACAGACGTCCCCACAGAGCTGGGAGGACCGAGGGCTGCCTCACCCCCTCACGCCCTGGTCAAACTGTTTCCTTCCCGCCTTTCAAGTGTGCCCACTGCCAAATCAGGAAGCAAGAATAAACCTCTCTGCCACAGCGGACCAGGGCAAGCCTGTTCTTTCTCTGCCCATCGCCTCACAGGGCAGACTGGGCCCTGCTCGCCTTGCCTCCACCTTCCAGAGGGCCCGGTGTGGACCCCAAGCCACAGCTTTCCCCTCATGACACCACTTCCCACCCCTGCTTCCTGCACTGAGGGCTGGGGGCTCACGATGGCCCAGAACAGACTCACGGACCCACAGGAGGCCAAGGTGTGGGTTGATGACATGACTCTGAGCTGACCTATCCCCTCCCAAGCCTCCGCCTGTCTAAAAAATAGGCTTCCATGAGTAATAGGCCACAGGTGGCAAGGTGAAGAGCAAGGCCACAAAGAAGCTGCAACGGGAGAGTGGGCAGCACTCGCTTTATTGTACAGCCCTCCGGACAGATGGATGCCAGCCTGGGGCAGTGGGCTCAGGAGGCGGCTTGCCTGGCCTGGTGCTGCAGGGCGAACCGCTGCATCCGCTCCTCAAGCTCCGGCCGGAAGTGGCGGATCAGGCCCTGGGGGGCGGGGAGCACTGTATAAATTGAGGTCTAAAAATCTCCCAATACCCTGGGCTCTCAGCACCCCCCACCCTAGTGCACCAGCAGGACAGTACCTGTACGGGCCAGGCGGCCCCGTCACCCAAGGCACAAATGGTGTGGCCCTCTATCTGCTTGCTGATCTCCCACAGAGAGTCGATCTCAGCCGGCCGGGCGTCCCCCCTCACAAAGCGGGCCATCACCTTGTTCATCCAGTCCACACCTGCAGCCACAGCAGCAAGAGAGGGCGTGATGGTCTCCTCTACCTGGGGCGTGGGGGATGGCACTTGATGGGTGCAGGCCACAGTGGGTGGGGACTAAGAGAAGCCACAGTAGACCAAGAGGCAGCAGCTGTTTACTCGGGGTGCAGAGCCCACCCGTCATGCGCCCAGCCCAGGGTGAGCCATAGAGAAAGCCCCCACCCCACCTGGGGTGCTCACCCTCACGGCACGGGGTGCACTGGCCACAGCTCTCGTGTTTGTAAAACTCGATGAGGCGGGCGATGGCTTTCACAATGTCTGTCTGGAGGGACGAGGGACAGTGAGCAGGCACCCAAGGCCTGGGCCCCAGCCCTCAGCCCCCAGCAGCAGACCCTCCTGATCCAATGCCGTTTGGCCACCCCCTCACCCCCACCCTCCGACCCGGGCATCCTGTGCTGCCCAGACTCCACGGGCGCCCCCCGGAGCAGCCTTGCTCCCCTCCCTTCAACCTCACAGAATATCAGGCTACAGGAACCAGGACCCGGGGCTGGCAAGAGCTCTCAGACGCCCGGGGAGGGGTACTAAGCAGGCTGGCGTGAGGCAGGGACCGGGTGGGGCGTGTTCGCCAGCCCTTACCGAGCGATCCATGACGATCACCGCGGCTGTGCCCAGGCCTGTCTGCGCCTGCACCAGCGCGTCGAAGTCCATCAGCACCGTCTCACACACGGACTTGGGGATCAGCGGGGTGGACGAGCCGCCGGGGATCACAGCGAGGAGGTTGTCCCAGCCACCCGAGACACCCCCTGGGGCCCCCGTCAGTCCCCAAAAGGATGGCTGGTCAGGACTGGGGCCAGAACACCTGCCTAGTCCTGAGCCCAGGACCTGTGAGCCCCGACCCCACCCCCGGCTCCTGACGCCCTTCCAGCCCTGGCTCTCTTCATGGACACCGTCCTGTCCCCCACCGATGGCCCCGGGCCTCACCAGCGTGCTTTTCAATCAGTTCCTTCAGCGGCACAGACATCTCCTCCTCCACGGTGCAAGGGTGGTTGACGTGGCCGGAGATGTTGAACAGTTTGGTGCCTGAGTTGCGCTCACGGCCGAAGCTGGCAAACCAGGCCCCTCCGCGGCGGCAGATGGTGGGGGACACCGCCACCGTCTCCACGTTGGCCACAGTCGTGGGGCAGCCAAACACTCCTGCGGGAAATGGGACAAGAGACTGGTGGCTGCCAGGGGTGGGGGCAGGTTGGGTTTCTTGGCAGTGGGGTCTGTCCCAGAGACCTGCTTTCATGGCAAGGAGCTCCCCGCATTCACCCCTCTGTCACTCATCCCCACTGGACTCCAGACTCCAGCAGGAGCTGCATCGCCTCGTTTACCACCCTGTCCTTCACTCCTGGAGGGCTGGAAGGGACTTGGGTGCCTCACGTGGGGCCTGAGGCAGGATGAGGCAGCTGGCACTGGTGGAGTGTCTATGTCGCTTCTCCCCTACTCTGTCCGGCGCCCAGTGCAGCAGGAACTCGGAAACTCCCTAGGAACAACCAGTGGGGACCTGCAGACAAATCCCGGACTCCATAGGACAAGGCCCGGGCGGGGGCCGGGGCTCACCCACGTCGGCGGGGAAGGGTGGCTTCAGGCGGGGCTTGCCCTGCTTGCCCTCGATGGACTCGATGAGCGCCGTCTCCTCCCCGCAGATGTAGGCCCCAGCCCCCCGCAACACGAACACATCGAAATCATAGCCGGAGCCACAGGCGTTCTTGCCAATCAGACCAGCCTCGTAGGCCTCTCGGATGGCCACCTGTGGGACAGAGGTGTAAGGGCACTGTCCCCAGGAGCCTGGGAACACTGTGTATGGGGTTGGGGGTACAGGCCCCGTGAGTCCATCGCCAAATCCAGGGTGAAAGTTCTCTTTGGACACAAGTGGAGGACACTCTGAGGGGGTGGGGACTTCGAGAGTGTGCATGCTATTGCGATAACACTTAAAAATCCTCCAACTATATGCATTTAAAAAAAAAGATTTTAGGAAATACAAATTTAGCGAGCAGTTTCTCTAGGTAGTGAGTCTGGGAGGTTTTTCTCTTGTGTGTGTGTGGCTTCCTATTTTTATAATGAGTAAGTACTGCTCCTACAATAGAGGAAAAGACCCTACCAGTTTATTTAAAAATATGTAACTGTAGCTCTCGTGCACAACGCTACTATGCGCCACGCACTGTTCCAGGGGCTAGTCCCGTAAACCTGTGCTGTGTAGGCGCCTATTAGAAAGGCGTGACTCTGGCCCTGGACCAATCACTACGGGCATCACCAAGCTGAGAATTACTGAAATGACCCCCGGACTCTTCCGCAGGAAATAAACCCTCATGCGAGTTCCCTAGCCCCCCGGCACCCTAGGAGTCCAGGAGCCCTGGAAGGCCTCCCAAGTTGAGGCTCTAGAGGAGAAGCCCAGAGAAGGAGGCTTTGGGGTCATGTCCCATTCATGATGCATGCAGGAGTGACCACCGCTCTCCTGGTTTGACCTTGGACAGATCAAGCACTAAAATCTAAGAACTATGCCAGGTAAGTGGGCATGTGAGTGCACACCTAGCACCTCCTCCTCTGGGGGTGTCCCTCCCCTGGCCCACCTGCAGATTGGAGGCCTCGTTGTAGAATTCCCCACGGATATAGATGTAGGCAGCACGGGCACCCATGGCCCGGCCCCCGACTAGGCAGCCTTCCACCAGCTTGTGGGGGTCATGGCGCATGATCTCTCGGTCCTTGCAGGTGCCAGGCTCCCCCTCATCGGCGTTCACCACCAGGTACTTGGGCCTGTTGGGGCCAGCAGGTCAGTTACGCTACTGGGCCACCATGGCTGGGCTTTCAACCCCAATTCCACCCACCCAGGAAAGCCTCAAAGATGTCTCCTCTGGCAGCCAATCCCTCTCTGCCCTCCCAACATGTTCCCAGGAGCTCTGATTGTTCACCACCAATGACAGGGAGCTCACTGCCTATTCTACCTTTGGGTGGCTATGAGCACAGGAAAGGTCTTTGTTCTGCTCAGTCCAAATGTCTCTCCCTGTGCTTTCCCGAGAGCCTACATTCTGCTCTGGTCACAGAGCACCTTCCTGAACCTCCACTGTATCTGTGGGGCCAAAGGAGGTAAGGTGGCCGGCGTTTATCCTTTGCTTTCTATCTGCTGACCAACGCACAGGCCAAAAGCTGTTACACGTTACCTCTCCAATCCCTACGCAAAACCCATTTACAAAAAAAAACAAAACACGAGGTTCAAAAAGGCCAGGATCGGGGTGGCTCTGTAGTGTAGCAGTCAGCACGTCTGCTTTACACGCAGAAGGTTCTGGGTTCGCGCCCCAGGTGGAGCCACGGACCATACCCCGGGTGCGCCAGGCTCCCCACGTGTGCTGGGCCCCCCTGAGTGTGCCGGGATGCTGGGGCCCGGGTGCACGCCGCGAGCGCGTGGAAGGAGACGCCCTGCCTTCAGAGATCCAGTTCTTAAGGGGAGACGGCAACATCCATGGGTCAGGGGTGGAAGCGGTGGTGTGGGCGAGAACTAAGGCGGGGGAGGGAAAGGCCAGGAGACGGCCCAAAGCTATATGATTAGAAGGCAGAGCTAGGAACTGATCAATTAAGTCGGCCTGAGTCGAAACCTTGTGTTAATTCGGCTACCCCTCAAGTCTCCCCAGAGGAAGACCAGAGAGAACTGAGTTCCACCTACTCAATCTCCGGTGACATTTTCCCATTTTATTCACTCCAAGGAAACAACCCAAAGGCCTGGGGAAGCCACAGCCACCCCCAAGGTTCCTCCTGCAACCCCATCTCTGCCTCCCTACACACACCTGCCATCTGAGGGCTTATTCATGAAGCTCCACTTGAGGCCAGTGGGGAAGCCAGCGCCTCCGCGGCCCCGCAAGCCCGACGCCTTGACCTCACCCAGGATCCAGTCGGGCCCCTTCAGCAGGATCTCCTTCGTCTTGTACCAGTCCCCGCGACTCTGGGCACCTTTCAGCCTGAACAGAGTAGGGAAGGCAGTGAAGGGGAGGCTCTGTCCCGGTACCCACCAGGCTAAGGGCACCATCTCACCTCCAGTCATGGCGGCCATACAGGTTAGTGAAGATCCGGTCTTCATCCTTCAGTGAGCCAAATGAGGTTTTCTTGGGCGCTGTCTATGGACACAGAAGGTCAGGAGGCCCAGAGAGCTCTGGGGTCATGAAAGGCCAGGCCAGAAGCTATAGATCCTTGGGTCCCACTGATCAGAGAGGGCTGGGCTGAGGAGAAGGTAGGGGCCTAAGCCTCAGGTGTCATAACTACCACCACCACTTAGTAAGCACTTCCTGTTTGGCAGGCACTAGGCTAAGTATTTTACATTCGAAACCACACTTCATCCTCATAACCGTGAGACAGGCATGATTTTACAGAGGAGGAAACTGAGGCTCAGAGCAAAATGAACATATGGAAGGGCTTAGAGCCAAAAGCAGCCAATGGAAGTTGAGCTCAGGTGTGTCTGTGACCAAAGCCCACATCTGAACCACAGCACCAACTATCTTCCCGAGCCCAGTGCGATGTCATGTCCACTTACTTGTCTGGCTGTCCTGCTGGACTGAAACTTAATTAGGCCAGCACCTTATAGTACTAACTCTGAAGGCAAAATGCTTTTACTGATGGAAAAGACATGCCTCACTGGGGCTGGAACACAAAAGTGATTGAGAGAGACCCATCTGGGGAAAAACTGATGAGAAGAGGTGGCGTCTGCAATGCCATATATAACCCAGGGGTGAGCACCCCGACTGAGGGCTAGGGCAGACTGGCTTCTAGACTTCCATCGCCTTAAAAGCCACTACGGGTAGCAGAGCTCTGGACTGGGAATCGGGAGGCGCACATCCCTCTCCAAAACTGTTTTCTGCATCTGTAAAATGTGGCAATGACACATTCACGCCCCACAAAGTCACGGCAATGAGACACGGGCGCTTCGCCACCTGCAAAACTTCCCGCCAGGCCGCGGGACCGTTAAGGAAGGGAAGCCAAGGAGCCGGGGGGTTGGCGCGGGGAGAGGAGTCAGTCTCTTACTGGAACCCTACCTTCTACACCCTGGTCGGAGAAGCAACCTTCCTGCCGGGCTGGGGAGATGAGGAAGGTTCTCTAGGAGGCATTATAGACTCAAGGGACAGCAGCCGCAAAGACGCAGCAGGGAGACCCGCCCGCGAACACCCCTGGCTCCAGCCAGGCCGGGACTCACCGTGTCGCCGCTGAACCGTACAGACACCCGCGCGGGGAGAGACCCGCCGAGCAGCCGCCGTGCCGCCAGCATCGCGGGAACCAGCCCGGTCACCTCCTGCTGTCACCTTCACGTCTCTAAGGCAAGAGGAACTGGCGCGACCGAGACGCTAGGCGGCGCACAGGAAGTACATCACGCGCCCCGGCGGCGACGGCCCCGCCCCCTGGCGGAAGTGACTGTCTGCCGCTGAAGCTACTGGGAAATGTAGTCCCGCCGGCATCCGGCCTTCCTGCCTCACGGCGCCCGGCTCGCGAGCGCTTGCTCACTGGCATAACCGCTGGCCCACTTCCTTACTCGCCTGCTCGGCTTCTTCGCGTTCGCTTCCCGGCCCCCAGCTTTTCAAACTTCAAGTAAACCTCGCATGTCGCCTTCTGCCGGGTTCTGGTGTTTTCCACTTTCTACGGGTTCAGCATTTAATGTGTACCTGC
>NW_011889227.1:121270-135431 GCF_000151845.1 Pteropus vampyrus | reverse complement strand
TCCCCAAATCCACTGCATCCTGTCTTCTGAACACCCCCAGTTCCTCTGCCTCAGGCCCCGCCCCATGACCATGGCCCCTCAGCTTTCACCTGAAATTTTGCAAAGCCTTCTCAAGGTCTCCCAGTCCCACATCTTGACCCCTCCAGTGCCTTCTTGGCACCCTGGAACTGTTGTAAACCTCAAATCCACTTTGTCTCTTCCCTGCCTGAGATGCTTCGTGATTCCACAGTGTCCTCAGGACAAAGCCCTAGCCACTTGGGCTGGCATTCAAGGTCCTGTGCCTCTACCTCCTCAGCTCCAGCTCAGATGGCTCTGCCCACGCAAGCTAGGTTTGCACTGGAGGACCCTCCTTCCTTCCCTTCCTCTTCCTCCTCCTGAGAAGCCCTCTGGATGTCACTTCCCCAGGAAGCTTTCTGCCACCGCTCCATTCAACTGTCTTGAGCCACAGGTCCAGTGTGACTCCGGCACGATGGGATCTTGTCTCTTCTCTGACACCCAGCACAGAGCTTCTCAAGGGAGGCACTCAGTTTTAACGGTCATACCTACATTTCTTTCTCCACTAAAAACTAATTAACGTATCTATCCTCCTGCTAAATATGAAACAAACACAAAAACAGGATCTCCTCCCTCTGGACTTCCTTCCCTCCCAAATCCTACACTCGGGTTTTTTGGGCTGGCTCTGTTTGTCACCTGACAGGGAGGACAGTTCTGGCCCCCCGCTTCGTTCTGCTGGCAGAGACCTGGCCTCAGTCACAGGGGGCTCTCGGCGTTGTTCTCCAGAGCTGGACACGGACTGAGGACCTGGCCTCAAGCCCTGTGCATTCGGCCTCACTGTGTTCCTGTTCTCCGGCTAGAACGCAAGGCTTCGGCTCACGCCCCAGGCTGTGGGTTTCTTCCTATTTCTTTCCTTCAGAGGGAGGTTTATTTCAAGTCTGCACAGAATTCCCTTTTCTGTTTCCATGTGGCTGAGACTTCGTTATGAACAGTTCCTTCTCTGATCTTAATGTGTTTGAGAAGGACCACGTGGATTTTGGATTGTACTCTGCTATCTTGACCTGGAAATCTCTCTTTTTTTTCCTATTCATTGAAGCTGGAGAAAGTTAAATTGGATCCGTCACGGTCGGTGGAGAATACACAGGACAAGGTGAGAGCGTCCGGGGAAGCAATGCGACCATGACTCTGGCCAGGCCTCCCTTCTGCCCCCCAGCACCGGGCGCCCTCGCGCCCTCTGCAGACATTCTGGTCTTGGCACGAGAAGCAGTCTCCGTTAGCCGGCCAGTGTCTCAGCGTCCCTCCTCGCCTTCTCTGGTCCTGAAGCACTGGACACGGTCTGCAGTCGCCATCAGGGAGGACCTGTGAGGTCTCGGTTGGGCACAGGTCCCAAACGCCAGACCATCTCCCTTGCCCCACGCATCCTGGCTCCTCCCTGCAGCAGCGGGCCCACGTCTACCCAGGAGATCGTGTCTGGGAGCCCGGAGTGTCTCTCTCCACGCTGGCCCTTTGCCCACTCCCACGATGCCCCGTGGAATCCTTCCTACGTCCCTTTTGTCCCTTAACACAAAAGCTCGTCTACTCTTTTTCATCTAGTGTAGCCCTTGATGGCTATTTGGGACGACAGTCAGAGAAAGCTTACACGCCCCTTGACTAATCTCAAACTATTAGAAACCTGGGGCTCATCTTCTCCAGAGTTCAGCTTTTAGAAATGCCAGCCCTAGTTTGTAAATCAGCTCAAAACAAAACAAAACCCCGTGGAATGTTTATTATTAGGAACAGGTTGAGCTCTTTGTTTTCTGTCACATGTCCTTCCTCCCGTGACCGCTCTGCACCTTACAAAGACTTCCTTCCTTCCAGTATACAAAACTTGGAGCCACAAAAGACGTGTGGAGGGGACCCCCATCCCTGCAACGGGTCATGACACCACAGCCAGTATTTATGGCTTCCTTTCGCCTTCGTGAATGCCACACTCCCTTGGCCTCCAGCCAGCACCTCAGCTGCTCAGGGAGCTTGACCAGCTGGGGTGACTTAACATCATGGAGATGTCACATCTCTCCAAATTAAACTGTAAACTCACTGCATATTCCAATCACAATCCCATCAAGGAAGCTAAGCAGGGTCGAGCCCGGTTAGTACTTGGATGGGAGACCACCTAGGAAGACCAGGTGCCGCAGGCGTAAAAAATTAAAAAGCAAGGGATCGTAAGCTGATAAGGTCCTTGCAATCTGTGAGGTCAACCAAGGGTTGCCTCGCCTAAAAAAAAATTCCATCAAGGCTTTTCACAGAATTGGGAAAACTGATACGAAAATATAGATAGAAAAGCAAAGGGCCAAGAACAGCCAAGCCAATTTTGAAGAACGAAGTGGGGGTGGGAGGGATCGGCCCTGTCAGATAATTACACAGCCAGAGCAATCAAAGCAAGCAGACCGTTATTTCCCACATATGATGGATGTTTCTTTATCACAATAGCCTGGAAGTTCTGCAGTTTTGGTTTTGATTTCTTCTTTGACATGAATCATTTTAACAGATCTATAAATGTACTTATAAATTTATAAATAGTATAACTATAGACATTAGAGCCTTTTGTTTCCTGGTTTTGTTATTTATGTTTGTTTGTTTTAAGGTCTTATGATGAGAGACTGTTGTCTGGACTATTTCTCTTCTTCTGGAATGTTCTAAAACTTTCTCTGAGGCTTAATAGATGGTTATTGTAGTAAAGTCCCAAGAGCAGTTGAAAGGATGGTGCCTTCTCTGTTTTTTTCTGTTGTAGAGTTTGAAACCTGTTATTTCCAGCTGCCAAAATTCTTGTCTTCTCATTAGCTTTTACTTTATAAATGTAGGGGGTTGGGTGCATAGAGTCTCCTACTTATGAGAGACGGAGTGTGTGTTTTGGTTTTTCATGGTCTGTGTGGATTTGAGGGGATTCTGAAAGATTAGTGAGGAGGACAATTCCAACATTATAAACCACGGGTCTTCCCCAAAACCACACCAGATGTTGAAAATATTTCCTTTGAGTTTACCATCTATCTGATCATCTGATAAGCAATAACCATCATTATACAAGAGAGATCCTTAGTTTGGGTGTGTAGTCAAGTTCATTCATTTGGGGACTTGTTAAGAAATTCATCCCCAGCCCAAGGTCAAAACAAAGTCCCTCACTTTTTTTGTTGTTGTGGGCAGCTCTCCTGTGCATTGCTGGATGTCCTGCAATACCCCACAAACTGCGACAATAAAAATGTCTCCAGACATGGCCAAGTGTAATCTGGGGGACAAAATCACCCCCCAGTTGAGAAAACACTAGTTGGAGTTCTTTATTGTCTATGGGGTGAGGTAAGGATCCAGTAATTTTTCTCAGTATGGTGACTCACATCTACTAATACCAAATAACTCCTTTTCAAACTTATTTATGATGCCACAGCTATTACATAGCAAGTTCCTGCATATGCTTGGATCCGTCGTATGTAGTAGACATTGACTGATGTCACAAACTCTCCTCTTCCTGGGCACAGAGCCCCCTTTGCATCAAAATGGGGCAGAAGAGGAGACTGTCACTTCCAGGGCTGGGCAGCTGGGAGCACCCCCTTCTGAGGACACCTTGTCAAGATATGGATCTGGGGCTTGAATGAGCTCACCGAGGCTGTTCTCACTCAGGGTCTCCTGCGGCTGGGGGAGCAGCTAGAGCCAGGAATTGAGGCAGGACAGGGCAGTTCCTCGAGTGGGGGCGGGGGGGACCAAGCCCCGCCCCGAGAGAGAAGAGGGTTCTTAGCGGAGAGCATAGAAAGAATTCAAACACATTCCAAAGCTAGAGTCAAAAGGAAAGTTTATAAAAGGGGAAAGCAAAGACAAAAAGTCAAGACAAGGAACAGAAGCCCCGAGTGTCAGGGGATCCAGTTCGTATACCATTCTTGAGTTCCTGTGAGTTACAGAGTCTTTGTTTACCCGTTTCCTTTGATACAGACAGACGGGATGGAAAGAGTGTGTAGCGTGAAAGGCCTAGCTGGCAGTTCCCAGACTTTGATCCATAGGTTCCCTATGGATTTAGGCATAGAGAATGAACGATTTTATTGTGTGTAGGGCAGTCCCTTAAAGACTTTGTCTTCCCCGTTTCCCCTTCTCTGGGTGGGGAAACGGGTTGTTAGCCATCCCAACAGGAATCTTCCTCTGCTCTGCAGGTGTCTTCGGGTCTGGCTGCGGGGCTGATTGGCATTTTGCAGTCTCTGAAAGTAGCTCGATTTAACATTTTCTCTTGCCTCCTCCCTACATTAGAACAACTAAGATTCTCTCTCTCTCTCTCTCTCCCTCTCTCTCTCCCTCTCTTCCTCCCTCCCTCCCTCTCCACCCACCGCTCACCCCGTGGCGACCTCAGGCTAGCTGGGCCTTCTGCATAATGACCAAAATGAGTTCCTCAAGAGAAAATGCAAAGCTGTGCGACCTTCTCTAACTTCGCCTGGGGAGACCACAGTGTCGCTTCCTACAGCCACAAGTCCTGCCCAGCTTCCTTGGGAGGACAGAGCCGCCCGAGCGTCAGAGTATCTGTAGGCATGTTTCAGAATCCCCACAAAAACTCCGATTTTGATTTCAAACTCCCTATCCCTCGTGCGTGGTTTGTTTTTCTCTCCGGAAGGTTGCGTGCGAGTTCTTCATTTTCTTTCGGGGGACTCTTTAATTTCACGACCTGCTTTGGTATCAGTGTTTGGTCTTTTTTTTTTTTTTTTTTTTTTTCCATTCAATATGCTCTCGACTCATGGTGCCTTTCAATCTGAAAGCTCACCTTCCATCCTGGGAATTTTGTCGTGTTCATTTGATCATCTGCTCCCTATTTTTTCCCTACCTCCCCCGACTCTTTCTCTCGGAAGCTCCCCAAACAATACTCTATTTTTCGTATCTTCCCATGCTTTGATCTTTTTGTTCTATTTGTCGTATGTATTTTTCAGTTTTATCTCCTGAGACTTTTCTGCTGTCCTAGTTTGAAGTTCCAAGAGCTCCTTTCGTTCTGAGAGCCTCCTTATCTTCTGGATGCGATGTCTTTTGTCATCTCCTTGGAGATGATGATGGAAGTTTAAATTTTCTTGTGCACACTGCGTGGTCTCTATCTTCCTTGAGTTCCTTTTGTTTGCCCTGTTTAGTATTCTTTCTTTTATGTTAGAGGTTTCTCTCAAATGTCTGGCAGTTACTTTGTGGCAGCCTGACCCCGCCTGGCCGATTCCTGCTAGAACGTTTTTGGGTCCTGACTGCCCTTCCCCCACCTCAAGGACTCTCCAACTAACATCATAGCTTGTTTCATAGCTTGCCAACCAATTAATATTCTTCCTTCTATCTGTGGCTGTGTAGGGATGGCAAGACTATATAAAACTGTTATATTACAATGGGGGCTCAGCCTTCAGATAAGAATCTGCCGTGCGGGGTGGGCATCAGTAAACGCTGCTTCCTGTTCGTAGCCTCAGTGTCCCGTCTCTGTCTCTCCCTTTGAGAATCGCAACAACTTGTCCCTCGATGGCTGTTGTGTTAGGAGTGAGCAGGAAAGTTGAGGGAAGTTCTGGGCAAGAAAAGGTGGGCTGGAGGACAACTCAGCGACACACTCTGGAGGGTTGGCCCTGATTGTTTGCAGCCTCTTTCTGCAGCGTGCGTACCGTGGGGACATGGACGATTGCCTGTTTGAGCTACCCCCAAGGCCCCCTCTCCCTTAAACATTTTTACCAACAACCCAACGCTAGTTCCCCAGTCTTTCCTCTCCCAAGCTCCTGGATGCTGGCCTCTGCCCAGAACTGGAGATGCTGACTTAGCCTTCTCTTTCCTGGCAGAGTGCACAGTGAGAGGTGCCACTCGAAGTTCTCTGGTGGGAGAGCTTCCTTCTCCAAGGTCCTTCAGGCTAGCTGTGCAGAGGCCTGGTGAGCCATGCTCTTAGGGTTTGTCCTGGAGGCTGCAACACGGCAGGTGCAGGTTAATTGGCAGCACAAGTTTCAGGCCCCTGAAGTTTGCTGGGGCCTCAGGGCTGGCTCAACAGGTCCCACAGGTAACTGCCAGGAGGCCAGCCTGCTCCTGCTGTCTCTAGGAATAACACGTGAAGCCAAATAGCCCTTGCAACAATCTCTCAAACTATCCAGGACTCGATTCCTAAGTGACAGCTTCCTTAATTTTTATCCCCCTTTCCAAGTTAAGACAAAAGAAAGCAAGCCAAGTCCGCTGCTGCCGTAAGCAGCGACTTAGGACGCCTGCTGCCAGGCGGCCCACCGCCCACCCACGGCTTCCACGCCCCCACCAGCTCACCCAGCCAGGCTCCATCCTTTAGCAACCTGGATGGTGAAATGAGGCAGTGTGAGCGCCTCTTGGATGATCCAGTGTTTCGTGTATGTACGAGATGCCCAAGGAAGCCAGGAGAGCATCACATGACTGGAAGGGTGACTAACCCTTCCAGTGAGTCAGCCTGGGCTGCTGAGCCCCTTGGCTCCTGCCCCCACCCTTCCCCACCAGGGATCCTAGGCGCCTGCTGTACCACATTAAAGCCATCTGGCAGGCGGCCTGCTGGGACTACAAAGCATGCTTACATAAGTGAACTTCTTCTCTAGAGACCGTGAGAACCTCAAAGGCAGGGACCATGATTAATTTTCTCGGTTTTTTTTTTTTTCCTCTCTTCCTGTTTCTTGAGTTCAATAAACAGACTGGGTGAAGGGGTCCAGGAACACACTCTGATTATGTTTTCGGGTTTCAGGTATCCTAGCCGGCCGCCACCTCCCGAGTTTGACAGGTGAAGGTCCCAAAGCACCCTACCCGAGAAATACAATGTTCACAGCATGACTTCTCTTGCTAATTTTATTGGCCTTGCGGAAGAGCTGGGTGGCAGGCGGCCCCCTGCCTCCTGCCGAGGGTGCCACAAGCTCTCACTGTTTGTTGTTGCCATTGATGGGCAGGTTCACATGCTCGGGGGAGGCCAGGAAGGCCTTGAGCTTGGGCCGGGCACTGAGGCGAGCCACATAGGCCGAGAGCAAGGGGAAGGAGTCCAGGCAGCTGGGGGCCAGGACCTGGTGGTTCAGCAGTAAGTTCAGCAGGTTGTAGTCGGCGAAGGAGATCTGCAGGGTAGGGGTCGGGAGCAGCAGGTGAGAGGAGGCAGGGGTCTGGGGAGATGGGGGTCTTGGGAGCCCAAGCTGTCCCCTAGGTCCACCCAGCAACAAATGGCTCACGTGCTCTCTCTGCACCTGTCTCCCATCTGTAAGAAGAGGGTGGCATTGCCGGGGTAGGACAGGGACGGCCACTCACCTGGTTGCCCACGATGAAGGCCTGGCCCCCCTGGTTCTGGGCCAGCAGCGTCTCAAAGGGCTTCAGGTGCTCTGGCAGCTCCTTCACATAGTTCTCTTTCCCTGCCTCCTGCCAGAAAGATGCCTTGTGTGTCACCCGGACCTCACCCTGCTGCACGCCCCAGGCCCTGTGCTGGCCTGGACACGCCCCCTTCTGGTGGCCCCATCTCAGTGAATCACCGCCCGCCCAGGGCCCCTGAGCTCTTCTGCTCACTCTCCACTCCCAAGCCATTGTCACATTCTGTCCACTTCAGCAGCAATTTCGTCCTCTGCTCCATCCCAGCCTTCACAGGCCTGCTGCGAAAGCCCTGGAGGACCCTTCTAGACCTCCCGCTTCAACTCCACCCTGCTCAGACTCCCAGGCGGGGTGCGGAGGGGGGCGGGTTCAGACCTTCAGGGCCCGGGTCTGCTGCCCCTCCCCACCCACGACCTGCTTCTGCTAAATTGGTCCCAGGTTCCTGAATTTGCTCCATGTCTGCCTACTTTGTGCACCCCGAGAGTGCCAGCACCCCCTTCCAGAAGCTGGCTATAGATCCTTCTCCACCACCAGCACCAGGAAGCCCTCCTGACCACCGCAGCCAAGGCCATCGGGAACCGCCGTGGGCTCGATGTCTCCTGTCCCTGCACTGTTCTGCCACAACCCATCAACTGACTGGGTCCATCCCCCAGGCAGTGAGGCTGGGGGTCATGGCTTGTTCATGACGGCGTCTGGCCCCCAGCACAGAGCCCGACCCAGCCCAGGCCCTTGAGGAAGGGAGGTGGCCAGCAGCGGATGACGGGTGCGGTGCGGGGTGGGAAGACAGGAAGCCCCTCACTTTGTTGGTCCCACATGCCTGCCCCTGGTGCCCATGCTCACGTAGTTGGTGTAGATGAAGGTGCCGTATTTGCAGCGGAGGTCCTCCACGCCGTCATTTACCATGTCCACCAGGGCCGCCTCCCGCTGGTCCTTCCCATACAGCCCTGGGGGCACGGGAGAGCAGACAGCGTGACTGCACTCCTGACACACAACTACCCGCTGATCTAATGACAGGCCACGTGGCTGCCTGTGGGCCAAGGCCAGGGAGAAGGGAGAAGAATGTGGACGGGAGGGACAATCCTGATCCACAGCAGATGCTCAGAACTCAGTGGGAGGCAGCCTAGCATAGGGCTAGGTTTATAGGCAGACCTTGACTTGACCTGGGGCAAGTTGCCTCCTGTGCTTGGCAGCTTGATTTAAATGAAGGAAGCTCCCAGGGCTTGCACTGAGCAGGTGCTCAGGAACGATCGCTGATGCTCAACCACCCCCGCCCCAGGCTCCGCTACTTGAACTCACCCAGGGAGCGCCCCAGGTGGCGCAGGATGGCATTGGACTGGTATAGGGTGAGGTCTCCATCCTGGAACTTGGGGAGTTGTCCATACAGCTGGGGAGTGGCACAGCTCTGTTAGAGGTGCTGAGCTCGGCTGCCCGCACCTTAGTTTTGCTCCCCCAAGGCCCAGCCCATGCCCCCCGTGGGGCACCGGTACTCACGCAGGAGGCCTTGAGAGGGCCCTGCAGCCACGTCTCCTTGGTCACCACCTCCTCTTTCCAGCTCTGGCCCTGGTCAGCCAGCAGCATGCGCATGGCCTCGCAGCGCCCTGGTGTGGGCAGACAGGAGTGTGGGGACCGGCAGAGACCCCAGCCCCACGGAGCCCTGGGGAAGGGCCATGGGGGTGGGGACTGCCATCTTCTCACAGCAAACAGGAGATGGAATGCTCTAGCCTAGGGAGCTCCGGGACACGGAAAAGGAGATAGGCTAGTAGACACATGAGGAAGAGGAAGGGTGTTGGGCGTCATCCTACGTGGTGAGGGCCCGTGGGCTGCAGCCCCCACTCCCTCCTCCCTCGTCCCAGTCGCAAACCCCTACCTTGGACGGGGAAGTAGACGATGGCGTAGGGCGGCACTGGAGGGGTCAGGACAGTTTGTCAGAGGCCAGAAGACGGCACCATGGGGAGCAGCGCGCCCGCGCGCCCGCCCGCCCTCCCTGGGGTCCCACCCCTCGCTCGGAGCGCTCAGGACCCACTAGGGGCTAGTCCCTGCGCTGGCGGCGCCGGGCCCCCCTAAGAGCCTCAAACCCGTGCTGGTGCCCTGGATCCCCGTCCTGGCTTTGGTGGCTGGGAGTGAAGGACCTCGAAAGCCCGGGCGTGAACTCACTGGTTGCAGCGCAGACAAAGAAAGCGATGGCGGAAATACGCGGTGCAGCGGAGCAGCCTCGAGCCTTATAAGGTTGTCCGCCCCCTCCTGCCCCGCCCCGCCCCGCCCCGCCCACAGTACTGCGTCACGGCGCCCGCCAGGCCGCTGATCGTGTTCTCACAGTGAGGGCTGGAGTACCGGTTCCAGAATCTTCCAGAGGCCTTCCCTTTACCCGGTCTGGCCCGTTTCCTTGCTTGGGGTGCAGACCCCCGCGGCACAAGCCCTTGCACGTGGACACTTGTTCCCGCAGACAGAAGACATGATGGATACTGCCCACAGCGTAACAGACACATGTGCCCTGTACACAGACACACATGTACGTACACAAACACGCGAGTTTTCACACAAACCACACTCCAAGCTGGGGTTTTCATACCCATCAGCCGTTTGGATGTCACCATCCTGGTTCTCGTTATGTCATATATCCGGGTGCTATCTGCTTACCATTTTTCTCTAAATTACATCATCTCAACTCAAACCTAAATTGATAAGGGGACACTGGACCCTCCCTTTTCAAAAGTAACATTAGCGAGTTTCGGCATTTCTGGCACAGTTAACGCCAAACCAAGCTGTACCCTCGGGTGTCACTGGGATGGAGGACAATTGCAGAGGGTTCCAGGATGAGAGCTGCAACCATGTTTAACCCTGTCTGTCTGCCTCAGAACCCCTCTCCCGAGGTTCAGGCCGCCCGCCCTCTGGGTCCCTCGGCCCCATGGCTGTGGTGGACAGCACTGCGGGCCGTGTTTCCTAAAGACCCTTCTTCCTGCAGAGCTGGCCAGATGAGCTGAGGCTGCAGCTGGGCCCAGGTGGGGGCTGGCCCCACTGGGCAAGTTCTCCAAACACATCCAGGCGGAAGCTTCTGAACTCTGTGGTTACTGGGGAGGAGGGAGGCCTTAAGGGAGACTGATAGGTCCCTCTTTCCCCGAGATGGGGACTCTGGAAGGAGAGGCAGCCACTGGGGAGGGACACCGTGGTCCCTGTCGGGCCTAGTGAGTCCAGGCGGCTGTGGGGTTGGTGCGGGCGGGGCTGGGGGGGTTCTTCAGGAGGCAGAAAGAAAACTCAAACAGGAGCTCAGCAGAGTGGTGGGATCGATCCGGGAGAGCCAGTTTCCTGCCCAGGGCTGATGCCCTCTCTTTCTTCATCTTTGATGCCCCTTCCTGCCCAGAGCGGTAAGAAGCTTGAAAACTCTTTCGAAATGTAAGTAACTTCATGTGGACAATAAACGGATGTTTTCCTCACAGCCCCTCAGCAGGTGGAGTGCAGGGGTGGCACCCTCCTGGACTGGCCCAGCCATAGGTGGTCCAGGCAAGGACAGGCACTGTCCTATGGCAGTTCTGGCCCATGGGGGCTGGGCCAAGTCACCATCAGCTCTGTGCCTCTGGGTCTTCCAACACTCTGCAGGTTCCGGCCCGGGGGCCGGACCTCTTTCCTGAGGCCCCACTAATACCTTCCTTACCCATTAACACACGAAACGCTTGTCTTATTTTTCTCCCAGAAGAGGTTAATTTGTTTCTTTGACTTGTGCTAGAAGCAACCGGAAACTTGCCTTCCCCTGTCCTGCATACCTGGTATTCAGCCAGCTACAAAAAGCAAAGAAAAAACAAAGCAAAGAAACAGTTGCGATTTTTCTATGGGAAACAGCGGGAACGTTCCCTTTCTGCTACATTTTCTCCTTGCCTCAAATTCCACAGCCCTGTCAAAGACACTCCCGCATCTCCAAAAATTCACACTTCCACGCACACTCGCACAACCCTTTCACATACTGTCACACACATATGCAGACACATTTACATGCGCGCGCACGCGCACACACACACACCCCTCGTTGGCACTGGCATCTCGGCGGGCGGCAGAGGCCTCTTTCTCTGGGCTGTCCAGGGCCTGACGGGGACAGCCAGACCTCAGGGGCTACCTGTGTGTTGTAAGAGACGCCTACAGCCCTGGCAGGATGCCTGGTGCTCGGAGCAACAAGGACATCAGAAGCAGATGTGGACCTGCGCACAAGGACACATTGCGGGGAGGGCGCATACGTCTGACCGATTCCGAGACTTCTTGCTCTAGGGACTGGAAAGGGATACTTTAGAGGATAAGAAAAAGATACTTGAGAAGAAATAGCTGAGAACGGGGTGGGGGCTTTGAGGCTGAATCTGGGAGCTGGCTGGAGCTTGGATCTACTAACCTGATAGTACCCATTACTAAATTACAAAGCCAGCATCGTAGGGAAACTTAATAAAAGGCCATGGAGACAGGGTTTGGGGATGCTAACATTGCCAATCCTCCTCTCCCTTATCCACGTAAGTTAAACATTTCCAGACTCCAACTCTTCTTCCGAACCGTCTGCGCAACACCTGTGTAGGTAGGGGGCCTGGGTCTGGGCTATTAAATTGGAAGTGGGGGTAGAGATGGGGTGGCCCCGGCTGATGCTTCTCCCTACCCCTCCTGCCCCAGCCCCAGCCCAGCCCCGGGTCTTGTCCGCTTCCCATCGCTCTAAGCCTAACCCAGCCTCCCCGTTTGTCCTGGGTTGTGCCAAAGCATTTGCCTATCCCCACCTTCATCCCTGTGTGCCACGGAGATTTCTGGAGTTCGTTTTAACTTGTCTGGTTCCTCTTCCCTCCTACAGCAGGGTCACAGGGCAGTCCTGGGCTGTCCCTGCCATGCTGGACTGTGTGTGTGTATGTGTGTGTGTGTGTGTGTGTGTGTGCACGCACGTGCACACCTGTTCAATTCCTAGTGTGTTGTTATCGTTTGCCTGTACTAGATCTCCACGCCCCCACACACACTGCTATCTGTATGTGTGTATTTATGTATTAATATACATGTTCCCTTTATCTCTACATTCCATTCTCTCTTCCTGTGGGCGAGACTATTCAAATGCATGCATGGAAATGCAACTGCTGCATCCCAGGTATGTGAGCACCTGATCTGCATACCGAGAGCCAGGTTGGCCTCCCAGGCGAATGCGCCAGCTCACTCCACACTCCCGGGAGGTTTGCTGCAGCCCCACCAGCTCTCCAACACCTGCCATGAGCCGCTTTGGAACCTGCGCCGGCCCAACAGACGTAAAGCCCTGTGCTGTTTTAAGTTGCATGTCTCTCATTCCTAAGGATTTCGGTCATCTTTTGATGTGTGCTCATTGGATTTTGTTTTTGTTATCTGGAAATTGCCTTTTCGAATCCCGGCCACTTTCTCTTTGATCTGCTGCCTACTCTCTGTTGATTTGCAGGAGTTCTTCGTTTATTCTACATATTAGTGCTCGGCTTAGGCATGATGCGTCTCCCTACCCCTCCTGTTCTATTCTATCGACTGAATAGAACTCCTTAATTTTAGCGTAATCAAGTTCAGGTGGTGTTTTGAGCAGGGGCCACTTATGCTTTGTGCTTTGAAACTTTGCTTCGAAGTCTTTTATTACTGCCTTGGATCACAACAACATTCTCTCGTCGTCTCCTATTAACTTCGTAGAATTACTTTCACATTTACACCGTTAATTCATCTAGACGCCATCTTGCCTGGGCTGTCAAGTAGGAACTATGCCCTGCAACGCCATCCACTGGACAGTCTGACTTATAAATGAAGCTCCTGTGGTAACCGGGTCTGCTTGTCAGTTCTGTCTCTGCCACTGTCTATTTGTTCCAGTATCACAATTTTTATTATTACGGTTTTATAAAACTGGTAGCGAAAAGGACACTCTCCAGCTTTTTAAAAAAAAAGGTTTTTTCAGCTCTATGTGGATCTCTGTTTGTCTAGAAAACTGTTATTGTAAATTTATCTAATTTCTCCAAAACAATCTAACTTCGATTAAGGCTGCGCTAAATTTAAAAATGAATTCGGAGAGAACTCACATCTCTATAACTTTGTCATCCTACTCTTAGTGATAATCGGTTTCTCTATTCATATTTTCTTCTATATCCTTTATTCAAGTTTTCTGCCAAGAAGTCTTACATATTCTTAGATAGTCTAGGTACATTGTACCTTGCTGCTGTGGATAATATCTTATTTTTTTTTAGTTGGGTGTTGGTATTGGAGATGTAGAGAAATCCTAAAAATACTATTGGTCTTATGGGTTTATACCTAGCAATGTCGCTGAAATCTCTTCTTGATTCTGTTCGTTAGTTGGTGTCTGTCCATTCCAGTGACCCTTTTAGATAAATGGTCACATCATTTGCAAATGATGAGAATTTTATCTCCTCCGTTCTGGCCCTCATACCATTTATTACATTAATTCGTGGTAGCTTGTTTCTGATCTTAAAGGGGCATGGGGGCATACATGAAGAAAGGGGATGCCTGTGTCCATATCCCCACCTCTCATGGCTCAGGCTGACCTATCCCTTGGTCAGTGTGTCTAGGCTGGGGGGCCACAGGCCATTACAAATAATCTTTGCTGTAGATTTTTGACATGAAACCTGCATCGAGTTCAACAAGTTCTCTTTCATTCCTAGTTGAGTAAGAATTTGTATCGTAGATATCAAATCTTGTCAACTGGTTTTTCTACATTGCTTGATGTTATCGCATGCTGTTTCTCCTTTATTTCTATTAGCGTGGAGGATTACACGAATACATGTTCTAATGAATTCCTAAAATAAGCCCTACTTAATCGCGATGTACTATTTTCGATACGATATTGTGCGTTTTGTTTAAGACTTTAATATCTGTGTTCACAAGTGAAATG